>NC_041373.1:8433816-8733816 GCF_900634415.1 Cottoperca gobio | reverse complement strand
TGTATTGTTTTTTTTAATTATTAGTATTATTATGCATTAATCACGATGGATGATCTTTAAGAGATTAAACATGATGAGGTGTCCCACATGTAATGGATGCTGCAGAGGTAGAGCCGCTCCACTTCATCATCCCATTCCCTGAGTTCATTATGTCCTTTTTTCAGGACTCGGGACGTTGCACTTCTGGTTATTATTAGATAGCCACTTGCAAACCTTCTGCCTCTTTTCTCTAACTTCAGGAGTTTTGGTTTTATTACCATATAAGGTTAACTGTTAAATTGTGGTACATCATGTGCACTGTTGCTGCTACAGTTTGAAGCCCAAAGGCTGATAATTATTGTCTGAAACTAGTGAATACATCTAAGATTCATATGATTTTAAAGGACCCTTGTTAATGCTTCTTGCCTTACAGAAGGTCTCTGACTGAAAGCTTGCTTATTAAAAGTATTTTTGCCCATATACAAGTGTGTGGATGCTCTTTGATAAAGGACCCTTGCTAGAAACAAGTATTTTCTGTAGTTTATCTAAGAATCTTTTTTACAAAATTGGAATATAGTGTTGTGAAAGATTTTACACCAGCCGGTCTTACTCCCAGGGCATCAAATAACAATGCTTCTGCAGTGGACAAGGCACCCTTTAGTGTCTATATGAGAGGGATTGGGCTTTCAAGGAACTATATTGTAAACCCATTTGTGTCACACACTTTCATCCAGGGGACTGACTGATACTAAGGCTGCCCCCGGCATCATTATAGTGAAGCCTGGGGCTTTTGCCCAAGTGGCAAATTATGACGAGTAGGGATGAAATCATGTCGTTTTAAGCATATTTCACTAAAATACTGCTTGTTAAAGAACCCTCTCTGGTTTGGGATAATATGGCCACATGATTGGCCAGCGAAGCTCTAAAACACCACGTTTTACAGGGTACCACGAAGTTACCACGATAATGTCAAACAGACTTTTTGAAGACTGTTTCTTAAAAAAAAAAAAAGGTGAGGCAGATCCTCTTCAGGGAACTCAACAGGGATCTAGTCGCTTCCGCAATCTAATTATGATCATTAGAACACAGTGTGATGCTAAACTGCACCTACACTGACACACAACAGATGGTTGTGCTCTGGATGTCAGAGCTGGGCACTGGTTCTCCATGCCAGCAGGTGGTCCATCAACCTGCCTCTGACTCGCCGGTCTGACACATGAAACAGTCAATAGACTTTACTCTAATTATTAATTTGGTAGTTTAAAAAGATCTTACACCAGGTAAAAATCATAGTTTTTGCACCACAACACCCTTAGTGGCTATTGTTTTGTTAATTCTTCCGCAATGTAAAAACAGCATTGAATTTTTTAAAGCGATTATGTTAGAAGTGAAACCATGCACACACAGAAAGGTGTGTTCGGTGTCTCTGGATACCTGTAAATCTTGAGTTTGGCTCTTCTTGAGCTTTTTGTTATTAAAGATGCCGTAATTTATTTTTTGGCGACATTGGTGAGAAGATCACACCAACAAGCTGAAAACACACATCTAGCATAATATTGCCTGACAAAATTGTCATGGCTCACCAGAAAAGTCAAATACTACTCATCCTTTTAGCTCTTTTGTTGGTCCAAACTCACTACACACCAACAGTATCTATCGTGATGCTACATGCTCGACTTTCTTCACAGTGTTTATTGCAGATCTGTACAACAAAAAGCAAAGAGATAAAGAGGCTAAAATGCTCCTGGTTGAACGTCTCTGTGACACCCCTTTTCACATAACACATAGTTTATTCAAACCATTGTTAACATAAAAGATATTGATAGTGGAAGTGGCTTCAAATGTGTATTTATGTATATACTACCCCAGTGTATGGCTGAATTATGTATTTGAGAAAGCAGTAACAACGAGGGTTGTAATGATGCATGCAGGTATGGTTCACAGTGTTGAGGATTTTCTCACACCAGATAAAGAAGATATGCAAATGAGGCTGGGTTTTATAGCTGGGGATAGCTTGTGAAGTCTCATTCATTTTACTAGGGATACAATTCATAGTCGGGCTGAGGTAGTAATTAAAGTCACTGGACACTGCTGCTCAGAGAAGGCTTTAATACCAACAATTTTATTCCCAAATATTGTCACTGCATCTGAGTTAAGATAGAACAAAGCCCTGTGGATTTCAAACTGTGTTCCAAACTGGGAGCAGTCCAGGCGTACAGGTTGGACTTGCACGGGGAGTAATTATTTGAGAGTATAAGCCGTGTGCCAAAGTCACAAATGAGCATCCGCTGCAGCCAAGTGGACATGCGCTTGCCAAGCAGAAGAATTTTAGGGTGAGTTTGGCCAACATGTTTGAATGATTTATTATAATGAGAATGACCATAAACCTGCTGCTGTCAAATGGTGGGTCTGACCATGGCATGTCAATTTCATCTGGCCTTAGTGTAACATTGTTGGAGTGAGATATGTGAGGGGGCAGGAATCCTTTCTTTCGCTCTCAAATTCGCACCTTCCTCGCCCACTCGAGTGTTTGTCTCCGGAGGCTTTTAAAAATAATACAACAGAATGTGACTCATTAGAAGTCGTGCCTACCTGATGTTTCCAAGACTTTTGTTTATATTCTCCAATAACCGTCTGCCGGTACCTGTCTGCCACTCGCACTATGAGAAGAGGAAATGGAGAAAATGAAGAAGAAATACATGCTCTTAAGCATTTAACACACTGGAGCCCAGGAAGAAAAGCCTGGGTTTGGATGGAGCTAATGGGAATCCTAAAAATGAAATGAAACATGTACAACATTGTTAGGCAAAGACATTATGTGAAACATACAGTATGACTTGCTACAATATGGCTCATTCAATTAAACGCTGTTCCATCAAGCAGCTCAATTAATACAGCATGTACTGTACATTTCTGGCTTGTAAAATATAATGTACTTGTAATAATAAGCGACGGTCTGAGTGTCATTTTAACGTGGAACAGCCAGTGTGACACGGCACTTGGGGCCAAAGAGTAGCTCAGGGAAGTCAATGAGAGAGGAAACATGAGAGAAATAATTAGAGAGAATTTTGTGCATTTTGATATTTTCTATTCTTGATATTCTTTAGTATTATGTGTTTGAGATTGGGCATACGTTTGCACTGTCAATAAGTAAAAGAGGGTAGAAAACTATGACTGAAAAATCGATCTTCAATCAACCCCAGCTATTCTGTTATGCTAAGTAGATTGTGTGCATGGGGTTATGATTTCTTTATTTTCATGATTTTAGAAGTGTTGTTTAGACAGAATTTAATCTTGTACCATCTTATTGTGTAATTATGTCTGCGCGCAGGAGACCGCCGTGTCCGTACGTCCTACTCTCGCCCAAGATGGAAATATTTTCAAATTTGAAACAAACGTCCACTTTGACTCCAGGATTAACTGATTTGAATTTGGTGGTCAAAGGTTAAGGTCACTGTGACCTCACAAAACACGTTTTTGACCACTACTCAAGAATTCATATGTAAATGTTGACAATTTTAAACAAATGTCAAATAGGATAAAATGAGGGTGATAACATTTGGAAAGACGTGGCTGTAAACTGCAACTTGACTGTTTGGCGGTAATTCTAGTTTGACAATGATAGGCCATCTTTTTATGAGCAGATCACACCTTTCTAAGAATCTGCTGTTCTCTCACAGTAACAAACAAAAGAGAGATAAGACTGCAAGGGGATGGAAAAAACTTTATGACCGAATCAAAGCTGTAATAAAAGTTGCAGCAGAGTTGAGCCTCATTCATTCTAAGGTTGCAACATCTCAGAAATCATTTCCAGTGTCCTCCAGTGGCTGCGAGTGCACCGAATTGAAACAAAGGAGGCACAAAAGCTCAACAAGACTAATGGAGCTGCTGTATTTGGATATGATGGCTCAGGGTCACTGGAGGCGGATATTAGAGATCTATGGATAACTTTTGATATACAGGAAGTAGTTGCCTTCACTCTGCACTGCACATGTTTCAAACCTTTGATCTCTTATGTACTCTCATTTTACCTTTTCTTAAAAAAAGGAATCTTAACTATTTGTCCGTATCTCTCTCAAGTGTTAGTGTGCCGTGGGAGTTTAGAAAATGTTTGCTTGGTTAACCTTGTGACATGGCAGCTTTCCCTGCTGCAGATCAATTGAAACACAATTGCCATGCTTTTCATTCAGCCATTGCTGCTTGTTTCCACTTCATTGTTAGGACAATGGGTCAAAGCTGTGTTGCAGATTAACTGTGCAAATAAATAAGCAAAGGCGAGTGAGCGGGAACTCGGGTTGTGGAAATCAATAGGGTCAAACGAGGATGGAAAGAGTTGGAGAGAGTGGAGGGAAACAGCAAGACGGAAGCTGTAAGTAATCAAGTAAACCATCAGCTGCATGTTAAACCCACAGGAACCATTTTCCCTGGAGGAAGTGATTGTTCAGGAGCACAGTGAGGGTTCATCTCCTCTGACTGAAGTCTGCATTAAGTGTCCCTGCTGGCCCTGCACACAAGACCTGAGGGGGAGAAGAAGAAGCTCGGAAGTTGTGCAGCATTGATTCAGCTGCTCTGATTATTTTGTCTGTTCCTCCTAAACTCATTCACTTAACGTCCGGACAAGAAATAACATCATTAATGACACATAACAGCTACTGGTTGAGCCAAATCAAGTAGGATATTATCGTTCCAGCCCTTTTATTAACAGACAAACACACCCTTCCTAAGTGAATTTCAGACTGGAATCTATGGCAATTGCGTGAAGTGAAAAATGAACTGCTAAAAAAGATGCAGCTACACATCTTTTCTTGCAAAGCGCCAATTGTTTTTCTCTTAATTTCTCTCAGTTCTATGTGTGTGTGTATCATGTAACGGCTTCAAACAAACCACGCTGAAAAGTGGTAGAGCAAGAAGGCTGTCGTTTCTGCAAAGCCCTGAGCAGTGGCATAAATTGAATTGAGGCGAAATGCAGTTTGTGGCCTAAAAACAATGAGATGTGGTTTATTAAGTGAAAATGGGAAAAACAGTGAGAGTGGAAAAGCTCTTCCAATTGCATTAGGACCGGATCTGGGAGAGCTAGTGCAATAATGGCACGGAAGGCCGGGTCGGATTACAACAAAATGGTAAAGGGTTTAGTGGACAAGGAAGGCCCGGAGAGAGAGCAACGCACGCTCAAACAGAAATTATGAAAGATATTGGAGGTATAGAAAATGGAGTTAATGGAAAATAAAGGAAGAAACAGAAGGAGTTAGAAAAGTTGTGTGCATTTGAGCAACAAAGTCACGTGGAAAAGTGTTCCAGTCTTCCTGGTGGCCTAGTGATGTTAGGTACATATTACCGTACCCTAACTAATGCAACGTCTCGGTTTCATTGCATGTGATCATCCTCTCTCTTCCCTGATGATTCCTGTCTTCATCTCCTTTGAAACATACCTAATAAAGGCAACATTTAGGTCGAGACTGTCCCTTAAAGTAACCTGCAAAGTTTCCCTGATAAATGACCTTGTTTAGTGGTGTACACAATGACTGTTCTCTTTAAGTAACACAGGGGAAGTAGAATGGTGGTGTTATACTGCTACAAAAACACTGGTCGGGGAGGTTAGGCGGTATGGTCGGGCATACAAAGCTTGTGAATTGGACACTGGGGACAACTGGTTGTTTCCTGCAATGACTCCATGATGAAGGCAATCTTTCTCTTGCTTTTTCCCTAACCAAGTAGTGACAGTTGGCTGAACTTGTATTCAAAAATGCTAATTTCAATTCATTTTTGGAGCGGTTATGAGGGTTGTTCTGGAGGACCTTGGGACATGAACTATTTTGTTTAGGTATGAGGATTTGTTTTGTAAGTGGTGACATTAAAACCCACACAGAAGGAGAGAATTACACGTCTCATTAAATGGCAGCACTGTAGTGTAATGTGATGTAATTCTTGTTTAAAAAAAAGAATGTTGTGGGTGGAGGGGGTGGGGACATAATACATTGAAGGATCAATCTGAAGTGTAAACCAAAACATCCATCAGTTATGCAGAGAAGGCAGTTTATCGGACCGACAAAAAGAAGGGATTACTCAGACATGTATGATGACTTTATTGGTTGAACAATTTGGTGACATCAAATCGCTCTTTTTTAATGTTTCATGTGCGTTGCACCTGTAACCACACTTAACAGTTAGCCTTTGTCTAATGTCTACATCACTACAGCATGGTGAGAAGAAGAAGAAGAAGTTAAACCACTGGAGGTTGACGAGACTTAAAGTTGCAACTTAGAGTAACAGCCCTTTAAAGAGCAACTCAACTTTAAAGCCATTCTTGTTTTTGCAGACTTCCAGTGGATCAACTTCTTCCCTTGGTGCAGTAACGTGGACAGGTGTGTCAGTACACTGTGACATCACTTTTGAGTGTGGTTAGAGGTGCAACAAAGGAACAGGGAAGTGAAGCAATGCTTTTCAGCTTGGTGTTTTGGTTCTTTTTACAAACCAATTCAATGGGTTCTTTAAGATAGAAATATAGGGTGTGACTTTAAGAGTTTGGCCCACGATCACAGTTTTGTCAGAAAGTGAAGAAATGTGATAAATACAGCAAAAGGTCCAAAGTATATGTCATGCCAAGGTTAACATAGTTCAGTGATATCAATACAGATAGAGATGGAGATAGATTATGCAGTGTTTTCCACTAATAAGATAGACTGTGGCGGCCTGCCATAGTCTAATTTGTTCCGCCACGGTTTTTATAATGAACCGTAAAAATATGTTTACACTTCCCAACGGGTGGGCTGGCAGGCCCTTGCCGAGCGCATTTCCTCCTCGGCTGTGCCGTATCATCAGCATTCACCAAAGCTTTTATTGTGAGATGCACTGTTGCAAACAAGTTTCCCTGTACAATGAAATACTTAATTTGACTCTGAACGCTGTATACAAGGAAACACGAGAATAACACCATGTGCATACAATATGGAGAAGAAAATGATATCTGTGTACAATTCCAGCAGTGGGTCAGTGCTTTGTCTGTGGAGTGTTCATGTGGGTGTATGTGTGTGTGAGTTTGTGTAGAGTTGGCAGTGTCGGTGGAATATTTGTATATCCATACAACGAATGCGTTTATGAATTGTTTATAGAGCACAAACTTCTTCAAAAATCTAACCCTTTTAAATTTGCTCTCGAAGTGCACTAGATTAATGCATTTAACTTTAAAATGTATAAAAATGTTCATATATATATATATATATATATATATATATATATATATATATATATATATATTCATATATATATATATATATATTTCATATATATATTTATTTAAGCTATTGACAGGCAGAGAAAGTTCGAGGCAGCTGCTTAGTTTATCAAGGAGACAGTCTCATTAAGCCGTACTGTATAGAGCACCTTGAAAGCACAAATGGCTCCAACAATGAGGTGAATCAGCCTCAACAAAGCATCCCTCTAGGATGACTCTGGCTTCTCAATAGCACCTGATGTCTGGCCCTGCTGCCTGGCTGTCTGCTCTCTGACCGTCCCTGACAGAGGAAGTGTCTTAGTGCCACTCACTCTGTGTCCTTGCGTCTGCCAGAGCGCGACACACACTCATCGATACGTGGAAAGATACACTCTGTAACGGCGAAGGATAAAATTGAACTGATTTAATCAAGGCGTTCGATACTCACCTAACCTTCTGCCAAATGACAATGTGATTGAGGACATTAAACGGCAATAACAGAGTGCCACTGTGTGAAGATGAACTCCCAGGCAGCTGTTTTCAAATTGCCATCTTCATCTCTTAGGAGTTGTAGAGATGAAAAAACAATGCTTATCCTTTCTTGTTGAATGAGGATAAGGAAGGAAGTATTTACATAATGTACAACAAAGGAAAAAGAATAATGATCTACGTTTGTATGGTGTTGTTCCTTAAAACATCTCGTCTCCACAGTTATTGCTTGGGGAGTAGGTTGTTTTTCCAGACGTGAAAAATTAAATTGTCCTTCAGGAAAACAATCTTTATAATTAGACATTGCAATTAATGACAGTTTACCATCATAGCTTATAGGGAAAGTTCTTTCAAGGTTGTAGTTAAATTTCTGTTGGTGCCGATTTAAAGAAGTTTTGAAATGAGAACTATTTAAATAATATTTCCAAGATGTCTACTTGTTCCACCTTGCCCACCAGGGCCTTTTATCTGCCTTCAGGATCTAAACTTATTCTGTTCTAACAACATTGATTCCCTCTTTCCTATTTCACGACGACTTCTTCTCACGCAGGACGTTGTTTTCTGGGCTGCGGCTATTATAGGTTGTTTGGTGCCGACCCGTGGGGTTGTGTGGTCTTTCATACTCCCAGTTCTTATCCAAAGTGATTCCGACAGGCACATTAAAATGCAAATTCTTGCCTGTGCACCCCTTGCCATTTTGTCACTTCCTTTCTCCTTGTGTGGCATGTTGAGGGGAAAGAAATTAGAGTGCTGGCCCTGGGGTTGAATATTCAAATGGCCACCTGATTTCCCAACAGAGCAGCACCAGCCAGGTTTCCATTTACATAGTTCGCTTTCCCCATTTACTGCCCATCAACGCTGACTTACTCAACCACAACTCTTCACTAGACCATTCACCAAACCTCTGACTCTGACTGTGTTACTAACTACCTATTTCAATCAACCACAGCGTGTGTACCCATTCACGAAACCTCAGTTAGACAAAGTCTGAAAAAGTCATAGAAAAAGTCATTATTAGAATAATGCTCATTACCACTACTGGGCTATATGCTTGTTGGAGGTCAATGCTTTCTTGTATCTGGAGGGGTTACTGGGGTTTGACTTTCTAATTAAATATAATTAGTACTGTATATAATGCTGAATACGAGCACAATAGCGTATTATAGGTAATCAAGCCTATAATGAACGGGAGCTGGCTGAACTTCTCCTTGAAAGTACAGAAAAATATACTCATTGTAGGCTGATTTTAAAAATAAATCTCATGGCTTTTTATTTGGTACAATAAGCAGGAGAATGATTTGCTTCCCTGAAATCTTGATGTACGTCAAGGAGCAACAAAAGCCCGTATAGTTTCCAGCCCTCACTGCTGTGAGGAAGTGGAGGGCATGACAACTCTTATACATAAAACAGTGCTTCACCGATTTAGCATTGCACTCCTGTAACATTGTTAGACTCATGATGGACAGAATAACTCAAAATTGATCCAGCAGAACCGGAGAAGTTTTTTTGTATTCCATGCATTCTTCTTACTCATCAAAACCCAGCGACTACTTTACCAACAATGCCACTCGGGCGCTGACAGATTGGAGAGTCAGGTGTGTTATGCTCGTTGCGGCTACTGCAGCGTCGATACACTAGTCTCAAGCTGAGATGAGGAGCTCTACAGAAGCTCTTTTCTTTCTAACTCTTCACCCGCAGATTTCTATCATTGTCAAATTTGTACTCAACTTGTGGAGCTTTCTCTGGAGCCGCAGTGTTACACAACTTTCTTCACAGAAATACTCCTCAAGACCTGTAAACTGACTTTGATGCAAGAATTCTGTCAAGTTCCCCTTTAAGTAGTGACAGACATAAGCTCAACAAGTAACTTGTATGTAAATAAAGGCGGTCATTATGGAATTCAGTTTTTCTCATTAGTTATTTCAGAGTAACACTATCCCTTCCATAGAAGGTGTAGCTGTATGAAGTAGAAAGCAGAGGCCTACTCGTAGAGCAGGTAGTGACGTACTCAGGAATATGAAGATAAGAAATGTGCAAAAATAATGTCTCCACAGCAAGCCTGTCTTCATTTTACCCGTCTCTGTCAATGACTGCTCTCTTCTCCTGAGTACCCAAGCTGAATGGCTAATTACCTGGATAAGGTGCATGGGGAGCAGTCGACCACAGCAGCCACCTGTCGGCTGGAGCGCCTCCAAATGACAAACGCCCGCGGGGCTGTGCTGCCCAGGTTGAGTCTGTGTTTTCCACTCTGTCGCCTTGCACCGCACCTCAGCATGGCAGCATCAACCTGGGGAGCAACTGTTGTCTTTACTAATTTACCCAAAATAGCTGCCTGCCTCAGGCTCTTACATGCTGCCAGTGCCGGTGAAGAGCATCTGTTTTGAACTGCAGGGGCAAGCGTAATCACACTGCGCAGTGGCTCGGGGTGTTTGTCGGGCTTCCAGATAATAATACTGCATGTCTGGTTGTTCCTGACATATCACACTTCCTGAAAATACTCCTCATAACACACAGCAAATTAAGGTAAAGAGACGAAAAGAACAAAAGTCTGTTATTATTACTGCTGCCACACATCAACAAAAAAACCCTTTCATTTGTCACTTTGTACTGGCTAGGGTATTCACGGTCATCCATAAATACTAACCCTCTTAGGTCTGAGCCATTTCTTCATATTTTTGGATTGCCTGTTCTTCTTGTGTAAAAATTCTTTTATAACCTCAACCCTGTGCTGCACAATCAAATAATATACATCTTCTTTTTCAGAACAAACTAGTCTATCAGAATATGTATGCTGCAGGGATGTCACATGTATAAAGAATTATATGACCATAAAAACTAAATGGAAATTAAGTTTCTCAGAACTGTATTCAAACCACACAGAGAACAATAAGTTACAAAACTTCCCTATCATCTTCACTTTCCAGAAATCAAAATCAGCTGTTGGTCCAAATGGCTTCCTTCCGATGTCTCATCCGGTTCATTTGCATCATAAAATGTAAAAAGCAAAAAAGCAACAACAACTATATATTTATGGATTGCCCACTAGGTCCTGGGAGCAAGCATCATGGGATGCACAACAACAACTGCTAACTGCTAACAACAACAAAATCTACTTTCAACACGGATAAGTAGTCACAAAAGTCAGATATATAAGCTTTATGAAGAATAGATAAATTACAAACTGGCAAATATCCAGGTAAATATTCTGGAATTAGGAAATGTGGTATTTTAATGTGGTATACAACATCCTCGTCCTATTGATTAACTCGAGGCCAAGAAACATTACAAAATAATAACAAATAATGAAACATTTTAAAACCCTGAAGTTTTTACTTTTGTGCCTTTGTGTATCAGTCAGGCAGCAGAAACTCAAAGGTTCAAGAGAGCACCTGAGACATAGAACGAGAAGTAAATAAAAATGTCTGGAGCAACTATTTGACTTGATGTGTGACTGTCTGGCAAACCGTTCGAAATCAATATCATTCTTCAGTTTGTGTGTGGCGTTCTCTTGACTATAGCTGTAGACAGTCGGAGCATGACTCAAATACAATAATAAGTATCCACAGAGAGAGAAACGTTTCTTAAGCTGCTTTCACATGATCCGCGCTGGCTGAGCCGTTGTTTTCCTGTAGGGATCGGTGCCGCCCGATTAGACGAAATCACCCTTTGCGTGGCGCACCGAGTGCTGGCCTGAAAGTTCAAATTATTTCAACTTTGACCTCGATGGCCGCTGACCTATTTAAAGCGCAACCAATAAGATAACAGCTGTATGAAGTGGCACAGGCAAGGCAGCTTTACAGTTTTCAAGAGCTTTCCTGATTCTCTCACCTCTAAAGCAGGAGTGCATACAGTAGCTGTCCAAGGATATTCTAATGGAAATCTTGGGCTTAACTGGGAAGGGCTTAATGGTGGATGTTTTCAGAGTATTTGGTCAATTGTGATATTACGTTAAATCCCCAGAATATTCCTTTCTTCACTTAAAGGGTGTGTAATATATGGTCATAAGTTTTGTTCTGCTAGCTAACGTTATCAACAGAATGAAGAAGTAACATGTCAAAGACGTCTATGTATTGTGTTGCAGAGAAATGTATATGCTAAGCAACTAACCCGCGTTCGCCATGCCATCGTTTCGATGTCCCATGATTCCCCAATTGGAAATAAAGCCTATTTGTCTGAAAGCCTGTTATCCCTCAAACAAATGCCCATTGCTCCGAAGGCCCTTTGCTTTAAAAATACACAATCTCCCTCCAACAAACAGAAGCATATATGGCTAATGATTATGCAGAATGACAGCGAAGGCATGTTCCGCTCTACTTTGCCTCTGATTGGCTTACCCTGATATTCTTACCCTCACCCAAACCAATCTCACTCCTCATGCCTCAATGTAACCAACCCAACCAACGAAGGCAACGAGTACTAACCGAAGCAGAGGCGTGTTATGACTTAGGCATAGTGGGAAAAAATTTTTTGTTGCAGGGAGATGGTGTATTTTTGGAGCAATGGTACTTTTTAGAATATTGGGGTTTCGGATTACCTTTGGAACAATGGGCAGATGGGTAAGGCAATTTATTGACTTACTTACTGACTTACAAAGGTGCTGGTCATTTTCTCATTTATGCCACTTAGTCCAATAAACACTATCAATATATATGTTGACCGTCACAGTTTGGTCTAATTTGTGTATTCGTTAGTTAGCAGTTGGCTAACTTATAACTGGTGATTCAGAAAGTTTGGTCAAAGTAGTAGAGGTGAAATGCTGCCCCCTATTTCTGTGAAATCTGGCCAGGCATTACTAATTTCTCCTTTAGATAACCATATGAATACGATCATTGTGTTTTATATTTGTATTTAGGAAAACAAGTCATTTGTGGAGGTATTCCAAAAATAAAAGTCAGCTAAGAGAAAAAAAGGTTTTTAAATTGGTCTCTTGAAGTTACTATGATGTCATCGAAGTACAGCGTTATTGTTTTGTAATAAAAGCTAATTATATATATGTGAGGTAGCTCTCAGATGAAACATAACAGCACTGAAATAAAATTACCCCACCATTATCTCTAAAGCACACACGGATCATTTCAGTCTGAATAGGATGAGGGAAAACATCAGCGTTTTAGAGCGAGAGAACTGTTCGGAGACCTTTTATAAGTGTTTAAGTGTAAACATGTGCAAACATGTCCAATATGACGCTGATGGCCTGAGCCCTTGAGACCCTCACCTCATTGGGTTATGTGCACACATGCAGACACACATACACACAGATGCAGTACAGTTCCAGCTGAGAGGCCATTGCAAATTGACAGTGGAGGGATTTTGGAAGCAGGTTGATGGCACTGGGAGTGCTGCTTAATGTGGCATCTGTCGCACAACAGTGTGTTCCAGCTGGAACAGAGGGCTCCGGGCCACTAGGGCCTGGTGTAAAATATACTGTGGAGAAGGTCACTTTCCACAGCTCTGCTGAACCAGGCCATGATCTAGACTGCTGCAAGTGATGGCTTCCAGTGATGCGCCTACAAACACAAGTAACAACATGCTTCGTCTCTGAGGTATTAATCCACACCAGGCAACCAGAGAGATGGTTATGAAGCCATACCAACACACTGGGAGGTAATGTAAAGTGTGCAATGTTGAATTAATTGAAACGAGGCAGACTGGAGGCAAAGCAAATATGTGTTTAGACACAATTTTGAGACGGCATACAAAATCAATAGGCTCCGTCTGTAATTAGTAACGTTAATTGATGGTTGCATTCCAGACTTGTCAGTTCAAGGGTCCAGGTCTTATACACGCTCACACTGGCCTGGTTTACTGGATTAATTCAATGGTAGTGAACCACCGTTAACAGTTTTACTTTGTAGTTCCACCTGTGAATTTCCTGCTATTACAATACAAAACGGCTGCTGTATAAAAAAGTCTATGTAAAGACATCTGTGGACATGAACAAATTAGCAATGGGCAGTGCAAATACACAGTGTTGGGGAAGCTACTGTGAAAGCCTGGCTTTGCAAGCTACCAATTACTTCACACTGGAAGAAGTTGAACCTCAGCAAAGGGAGAAATCTAGTTTGGTAAAGCTACTTAGAAATCGTAGTTCAAACTATAAAGAGAAATTATAACAAATTATAATACAAAAAGTGCCACTATATTGAGTTTATCAAGTGTTATCTTGTTCACTAGTCATACATAAACCAAAAAAATACCCAACTTGCACCTTTTAAGACCGCTTGACCAACGTGAGCGCTGGTCTAAACAAATGGCCTGTTGTAACTAAAACTTACCTTTTTAGACTCTCAACGGGTCTATTTTTCTTTACTTGTTTTACTAGCAATCAAAGAGGTTAAACTACAGCAGAGAAGCAAAGGTAAAATAAACAATTAAAATCATTCCTTTCTTTTTATGGCCCAAAACTGTTTGTAGTTTCAGTAGTTAACTACACAAAAACATAATGAACTACTTGAATCACTAGTTCATGTAGTTGAATGACCAGCCAGCTATTGCAAAATTTACATGTAGTTCACTGTGAATAGACAGACGTTATGACTTCTCATAGCAGGAAAAGCACAGGAGAAGAAGAGCAGAGTGTTTCGACTTTGGCAACAGGCAAACATTGTATCACCTCATGCTGGCTGACAGCAGTCATCTGTGGGATCACCAAAATACCTGATTTTCCCTGTGTTTGCAAAGGGAACGCTGCGGTCGAACAGTGTTTTCTCCTGAGGAAGGTTCCTAACTGAGTTAAATGATAGAAAAGGTGCTTCAATGCTTCCTTGCTTATCTCCATTAGCATATGGTACCAACCTCCTATGAAAGGAAAAGGAGATAAAGCCGTCCCACAATTCTTTGCGTCTTTTTCTAAATCCTTATGAATTCAGGTCAAGGAAAAGTGGTTTGGAAAAATATAGGACATCATTTCTTTGACTATTAGTCCCCAGCCCATATGTCTGAGTCACGCAGTAACATGCAGAGCTGAAGTCACAAATGGTGCTTCGGCTCCTGGACACCGTCCTGCCATCATCAATCCACATCGTCTTTTAAAAAAAAAGGTTTTATTAGCATTTTAGTCAAATGATTGGCTGATCATCATCATCACAAAGATCAGGTACCTAACAGCTCAGAACAAGGGCTCCACAGATAATTAATTGCGCAAAAGTAATTTTGTTCATATCTTGAGAAATGCCCAGTGGCTTGCATCCTATCTTTCTCCATCAGTGATTTTATCACTGTAGCGCTTCTTTTTACGTTCCCCTGTTGGATTCATTTGCCTGGTATTACTTCCGTGCTTCTGACCTCAGTTGTGAAGAAATTTGTGGGAAGCCTTAAATGTTGTAATTGGATAACTAATCTTTCATCATCAGCCAATGAATACAAAACATTTGTCATTGATTTAATTTGCCGTGTGTTCTTACTCAAGTGTGTTTATCTCTGTGTGTATTTGAGGATTAGTTATACAGTATGTTGTTATATTCTGGTTCTGACCTGATTTTTCTTATATTATCATAAATCTTTGACAGAAATTAACTATTGAAAAACTATTGAAACCAAAAGAGCAGAGGAAGACATTGATTCAGTGACGTTATATCATAGCTCTCTTTTCTAACAAAAGAAAATGCTCATCATTCATCCATCATGTATCTTCTTAACCACGTATGTGGTTCAGGGTCTTGGGAAATATTGTGTATATACAGGACTGTCTCAGAAAATTAGAATATTGTGATAAAGTTCTTTATTTTCTGTAATGCAATTAAAAAAAACAAAAATGTCATACATTCTGGATTCATTACAAATCAACTGAAATATTGCAAGCCTTTTATTATTTTAATATTGCTGATTATGGCATACAGCTTAAGAAAACTCAAATATCCTATCTCTAAATATTAGAATATCATGAAAAAGTATACTAGTAGGGTGTTCAACGAATCACTTGAATCGTCTAATTAACTCGAAACACCTGCAAGGGTTTCCTGAGCCTTGAAAAACACTCAGCTTGGTTCAGTAAACTAAATCACAAGTATGGGGAAGACTGCTGATCTGACTGCTGTCCAGAGGACCATCATTGACACCCTCCATCAGGAGGGTAAGACACAAAAAGAAATGTCTCAAAGAGCAAGCTGTGCACAGAGTGCAGTTTCAAAGCACATCCACAAAAAGTCTGTTGGAAGGGGGAAATGTGGCAGTAAACGCTGCACAACCAAGAGAGATGACCGCAGCCTTAACAGCATTGTGAAGAAGAGTCGCTTCCAGAATTTGGGGGAGCTTCAAAGACAGTGGACTGAAGCTGGAGTCCAGGTATCAAAAGCCACTGTTCACAGACGTGTCCGGGAAATGGGCTACAATAGCCGTATTCCCATGGTCAAGCCACTTCTGAACTCAAGACAACGGAAGAAGCGTCTGACTTGGGCTATGGAAAAGAAGCACTGGACAGTTGCAGAGTGGTCCAAAGTCCTCTTTTCAGACGAAAGCAAGTTTTGTATTTCATTTGGAAGTCAAGGCGCCAGAGTCTGGAGAAAGGCTGGAGAGGAGCAAAATCCAAGTTGCTTGAAATCCAGTGTGAAGTTCCCACAGTCAGCGATGGTTTGGGGAGCCATGTCAGCTGCTGGTGTTGGTCCACTGTGTTTCATCAAGCCCAGAGTAAATGCAGCTGTGTATCAAGAGATTTTAGAGCACTACATGCTTCCGTCTGCTGAAAAGCTCTATGGAGATGAGGAATTCATTTTCCAGCATGATCTGGCACCTGCTCACAGTGCCAAAACCACCAGTAACTGGTGTACTGACCATGGCATTACTGTCCTCGATTGGCCTGCCAATTCCCTCTGACCTGAACCCCATAGAGAATATGTGGGGTATTGTGAAGAAGAAGCTGAAAGACACCAGACCCAACAATGCTAATGAGCTAAAGGCCGCTATTGAAGCATCCTGGGCATCCATAACACCTCAGCAATGCCACAGGCTGATTGCCTCCATGCCACCTCCATACACTTTATCACAATATTCTAATTTTCTGAGACAGTCCTGTATATCATTTATAATATCTTCCAAATAAAGGATTATACTCCCCAAATACTTTAAGCAATTTATTATTTTTTAGTTAAGAACTATTACTGTTTAAATGCGAACAAATCTTTCCATTTCTTTTTGGCTAAACACCAGAAGGAAGTTTGTCATGGATATATAATATGAATACAATATATATATATATATATATATATATATATATATATATATATATATATCCACCTCAAGGGCCCTTTAGTGGCTGTTCTGGAGCTCTCGATCGTATCACATGATCTTCCTCAGAAGAAGTGTTTTTCCCAGTTGAGGCGAGATATTCAATAATGAGCTTTGAAACTCAATCTTTGAATGAACAAACTCCATTTACACAGATTGTGTTATTTTGTCTAAATCTCCAGAACAGCTAATAATTTACTTTGCAGTGTCATTTTGTAAAAGTTATACCACGCTGGATTACGTTCTGTAACAAACGCAGTCTCATCCACTCATCCTAAAGATTTATAGGAATCTTTAGGATGGATCCACTTTGTACCAGAGGAGAAAAATGCACGTCATTTATTGCCAAGACATTGTTACGCAAACTACCTACTTATACCTCTAACCTTTTATCCTTTCACACCAGCAACTGCAGCACTGGATCTTCTAATCGCATTCTTTTAAATGTCCCCAGGGTGCGCTCAGAACTCGGCAAGACTTTCTCTTTCTATGCTCCCTGGGCAGGGAATGAGTTGCAAAATATCCTTTCCTCAGATGTACTTCCTTCTTTGAATCCCTTTTTAAAGGCTTTTACAAATGGCCTTTAAGGCAACATGTTGCTGTTTTACATAATCCTTACTCGTGGAAAGTGTCATTGATATTGCTGGTATGGCCTCTATGTATCTCCTCGTTTACTCTTTTTTTCCTTGTGTTGCTTTCATGTATTGTACGTGTTCTAACATGGGAAACTGTTTTTATATAAAACTGCTTGACTACTGTCTTGACCAGGACTCACTGGAACAAGAGATGTTGTATCAATGTGAGTTTCCCGGCTAAATAAAGAATAAACACAATTAAATAAATGAGATTCATCAAATCAAATTCAAATCAAATTTATTTGTATAGCCCAATATCACAAATTATACATTTGTCTCAGTGTGCTTTACAGACTGTACAGGTTACGACACCCTCTGTCCTTAGACCCTCGCATCGCACAAGGAAAAACTTCCTAAAAGAAACCCCATAATTAAAGGGGGAAAAATGGAAGAAACGTCAGGAAGAGCAACTGAGGAGGGATTCCTCTCCCAGGACGGACAGACGTGCAATAGATGTCGTGTGTACAGGATAAACAACATAGTACAAATACAACATTTGACAGAAATTATGTTGTGTTGAAAAAGAGAAAGTTTGGATGAATCCAGGAAAATGTCAATAAGGCTTCCCGGTGTCCAGCAGGACCAGGGCAGCAGGCGCAGCCACGATTCCTGATCCTGACGTAAACTTTATCAGTGGCAACCTGCCACATGAGAGACAGAAACTCCAGGGATGATGCCCCGGATGATGAGTTAGTAACATACATTTACATAAATGCATATAGATAGAGAGGGAGAAGAAGAGAGGGAGGGGAGGAGAGAGGAAGAGACTGGAAGAGAGCAGGGAGGTGTCCCCCGGCAGTCTAAGCCTATAGCAGCATAACTAGGGGCTGATCCAAGGCAAACCTGAGCCAGCCCCAACTATAAGCTTTATCAAAAAGGAAAGTCTTTAGCCTGCTCTTAAATGTGGAGAGTGTGTCTGCCTCCCGAACACAAACTGGAAGCTGGTTCCACTGGAGAGAAGCTTGATAGCTGAAGGCTCTGGCTCCCATTGTACTCCTAGAGACTAGGACCATTAATTGCTTTGTAAATCAGGAGAAGGATTTTGAATTCTATTCTGTATTTTACCGGGAGCCAGTGCAGAGCAGCTAATACAGGAGTAATATGATCCCGTTTCCTTGTTCTTGTCAATACACGTGCCGCTGCAGATTTGGATCACTGTAGAGTCTTAGGCGACTTTTTGGGACAACCTGATAACAATGAGTTGCAGTAATCCAGCCTTGAAGTAACAAATGCATGGACTAGTTTTTCTGCATCATTTTGAGACAGGATGTGTCTTATTTTTGCAATGTCACGTAGATGAAAGAAGGCAGTCCTTGAGATTTGTTTTATGTGGGAGTTAAACGACAGATCCTGATCAAAGATGACGCCAAGATTCCTTACAGTGGTTCTGGAGGCCAAATTAATGCCATCCAGAGCTTCTATGTCATAAGAAAATGCGATTCGGAGGCGTTTAGGGCCAAGTATAATAACTTCAGTTTTGTCTGTGTTTAACATCAAAAAGTTGCTAGACATCCAAGTTTTTATGTCCTTAAGGCATGTTTGAAGTTTAGCCAATTGATTGGCTTCGTCTGGTTTAATTGATAGATATAATTGGGTATCGTTTGCATTACAATGAAAGTTTATAGAGTGGTTCCTTATAATATTGCCCAAAGGAAGCATATATAAGGTGAATAGAATCAGTCCACGTACAGAACCCTGCGGAACTCCAAGACTGACTTTGGCTGTCATGGAGGATTTATCGTTAACAAGTACAAATTGAGATCGCTCAGATAAATAGGACTTGAACCAACTTAATGCGGTTCCTTTTATGCCAACACAATGTTCCAGTCTCTGTAGTAGAATGTCATGATCAACAGTGTCGAAAGCAGCACTGAGGTCTAACAAGACAAGAACAGAGACAAGTCCTTTGTCTGATGCCATTAGTAGGTCATTGGTAACTTTCACCAGTGCCGTCTCTGTGCTATGATGAACTCTAAATCCAGATTGAAAAACCTCAAATAAACTATTATGATGTAAAAAAATCACACAACTGTTTTGCAACTGCTTTCTCAAGGATCTTAGCGAGAAAGGGAAGGTTAGATATCGGCCTATAGTTGGCTAAAACCTCTGGATCAAGACTAGGCTTTTTAAGAAGTGGTTTTATTACAGATACTTTAAAGGATTGTGGTGCGTAGCCAGATAATAGAGACAGGTTGATCATATTTAATAACGAGGTGTTAATTAAGGGTAAAACTTCTTTAAACAGTTTAGTTGGAATCGGGTCTAAAAGACAGATTGATGGCTTAGACGATGAGATTGTTGAAGTTAGTTGGTTCATCATTTCACAAATGATTTTCTGATATTTATCTGATTTGTCCAGCTCCTAACGTTGTCCATAATGATATTAAACAAGCAAGTTAATCATACTGTATAGCTGATATAATAGAGTTTCTTTTATGGTTCGTTTTTTTTCATAGTATCAAAGTTAAAAAAAGATTCCCGAGGATTCAAAATCGCTTTTAAATGGTACAGAACAATAAAAAATGTGTTTGAAGAATATGAAACTCTTCTTGTAATTGCTGGAAAGCTTTTAGTGTGTCACGTCTGATTTAATGGTCTATGATGGTCCCACTTATTTGGGGGTATCTTTTTATTTTTAGCACAGTTACATAATGCCATTAAATTGCTTCAGCTTGAGGCTCACACAATAACAAATGATGCTCCTAAAGAAGCAATAACCTTGGTTGCCGTTCTAACTATTCTCCAGTGATTCCTTGAGTCATTCCTTCAACAGGCTTGGCAAATAGGAAACAGAGAAGAAGAACTCCTTCACCTTTTTCAAGCTCCTCAGAAGACTTCAGCAGAAATAAAAAGATCCGGTATGTCTTTTACATGAAACAAACCCACATTTACAATTACCCATGTCTGCTTTGAATTAAAAGATCATAAAACTGCCAACTAAATCTGGACTGAGCAAATGTTTTTCAATCTTTTTTAAATAAACAGTCTCATAAATATTGATCATCTCAGGCAAACAAATTCAAAAGAAGTACGAACAATGTTTAGTGGGTTGTTGCTGTGAGCCTCTGAAGCTGAATTTAATCAGATTTTACCTCAAGTGGAATTCCTCTTCAATTCAAAGAGTGTTGGACACACACACACTTCTGATGGAACTCACTATGATTTTTATTTGGCAATTTCAACCAGAACAGCCGGCCTCTGTATCAAAAGAACAAGTGATCTTGGGGAAAGGGAGTTTTTGCAATCTAAATTGCTTTTTGATTAACACAATATTTGTAGGGAGGGCTTTGCTTTTGATGCATCATGTAATTTTTCAAAGGCACTGAATTTAGTAGCCAGGAGAGAGTTTGTTGACTTATCCCAGAATACACTGACTGAATGCAGAAATCTGTTGTGCTCAATGAACATTTTTTCTATTGTTTTATTTATTTATTTATGTATTCAGGTTTGTATCAATGTTTGACTTTGATGTAGTTGTTAAATCAGAAAGTATTAGGACAGGAATATGCTTTTTTATTGTTATGCCTCTGGACTTCAGTACATTAGATTTTAAATAATACCCCTTATAATTTAAATTCTTAAAAGTCAGAACAAATATTTTGAAATACAGTCCCAGTTTAATTATAATGTTAAAGGATGTCCTTGTAATGTAGAGTGACTAAAATAAAGTTTTTTCACTGATGCCAGTCACATTTCTAATGACAGCCATCTAAAGTGAAGATAGAATAGAGGTGAGTGTTTTTCTTTTCTTACAGGAGAGCATGTCTACAGTGTATTGCACCAACCCAGGATGCTCTTTGGGTCTTCATGGTTATTTTTTGTCTCTATAGGAAGATTGAGTGAAAGCACTTCTTGTCCTCTAGAATTAGCCGTGGGCGCCCTTTTATATAGCCTGTTCTAATGGCAGTGAATTATGCTGACAAAGTAAGTGCTGTAAAGGCCGTCAGCCAAAAGACGAGACTTGTTGAAGTTCTCATAAAATTTCAGGAAAGCAGGGCAGAGTACATTGAATTCTCCTTCCACATCCCTTGGGTGAGGAACAAAGCTGGGTGTTAAAGTTGGTCTTGGCTGTGAAAATGCAGCGAAAGCAGCCTGGCTAATCCTTCGGAGAGCCATTGTGACGCTAATGATACGCCGTGTGTATCTCTTCCGTCTGGTCCTACTGACCCTGACTTGCTCTGATCAGGCTTTGAGGAAGCTGAGGATTACATTAGCTTTGTTTGTTTGCTGGAAGGCGAGAATGCACAGAGACCTTGTTCTTGGAGAGAAGCAGACAAGGGCATCTTCCAGAGCTATCTGTCAAACAGACAGGAAAGCAGCTTCTCTCCCCTACCAATAGAATATAGATTTTTCCACTTTGCTGGTGTATCCGTGCTCAAGCATTGCATTACATTAGAGTCTACATTTTGTACATTATTCAGAAGTATCTAACACAATGGTCTGCTCATGCTGTATTGTCTTATTCTTTCATGGAACTGAGAGCGTTTCATGCCTCACCTTTAGTTTGTGGTGGAAAACAATCAGCTGTAAATGTAAAGCGTTCTGTTTTTACTCGTTTTATCAACTCCATAATTATTATTTCTGATGCAGCAGGAAAGATAATTTATTTAGAACTACATATTTTTACTTTTTTAAGATAAAAGTACATTTAAAAAAGTTTTTTAAAAGTCTATCTTGACACTATTCGTTTGACTCTAACTATTACTCTAATGGACTCATACCTTTACGTGTAATCAGACAAGCTCAGTTAGAGAGAAAAAACATCACAATGATATTGTGCAGATCCAGATTTAAGTGCCCGCAATGTTTTCAATGGATGAAGGCCTGATCTGTCCAATCATATCAATCCGCAGTAAGAAGTTCGGTAAATTTAACGTCAGCTGTGGCCAAAAAACACGCTAGTTTTCCGTTACTACATCAGAAAACAGCATGGAATATTTCTTTTATATTCATTTGTATGTGGAGAGCAGGACATTTTGGATTCATGATGACTGAACTGTGCCTGTAAAGAAAAGAGAACAAGAAAACGCAGTAGAGGTTAAAAGACACAAAGAGCTGGACGACGAGTTGCAGGAGACAGACATGACGTAAACACTAAAGGGAACACGGTATGAGCTGTGGCTGAGATTACAGACTGGTTAATGGAAAAGGAAATGTGAACAGACTTTGTAAGTTATGAGGCAGAAAAGCTCAATCAGTGCTGCGCTCATTTTATGCATCTGTTCCTACTTAGAGAAGAACTTACCCTTCTCGAATGCCATTTACACAGCAATTAGAGCACGGATATGTGGACACTTGTCAAAGTTTGACATAATCTAAATTGCTAATTTTAAGAAGGCTACAGAGTTACGTTGCTATCGCCACAGTTCCAACCGTTGCTACGCAGTTTAATCTAACAGGCAATTCTTCTTAGCGGAAGCCATTCAATCATTATTAAATCAATAAAATATATTTTTAAATCAATAAAATATGTTATTAAATCAATAAAATATATTTTTAAATCAATAAAATCATATTTTAATCAACATTGTGTTTCAAATTATTGGTTAATTTAGTAAGTAACCGTGTAATAAGCGGGATAATGTGCAGCAAGCCGGTCATTATTGCGAAATGAACCCCGACAGAGGGGTCTTGAATCCCCCTGATTATACATAATATAATATAATATACATTATCTTGAAATGCTCACTGTGCATAGTGAGTCCTTCTACTTCTGCCAAAGCTTTATTACTTTTAAACTTAAGTAAGATGCAGGACTTTTACGTAACAGAGTATTTGTACACCACTGTATTGCTGCATTTACTGAAGTAAAAGACTTGAATACTTTCAGCTCTGGTTGCTAATGACCAGTAGTGCTACTGGTGGCGTGAACAAGAGGCCTTGTGAAGTGTTCTCTGGGACTGTAGCTCAACACAAGTTTAGCGGCTTCCATCCACAATCTCTAAGTGTGTATTACAGGCATGTTTGAAATGCATCGGAGCTCCCCATCCATCTGAGTTTTAAGATGTCTCCATGGTGATGATTGACGACAGTAAAAGGCCGCTCTGGAGAGAGGCCCCGGGTGAACAGATGAGATCACAAATCTCATCTCTTTCTCCGTCTCATTCACTCTCTCATCTCTCCCTCTCGCTTCCTCTCCACAACATACACAGACACCGGTGCAACACACACAAACAGTGCATATCCGAAAACATTTTTATCACTTTTTTCTCCCTGTCAACTTCATGGAGGCAGTAAAAGAACGGTATAGAGTAAAAAAAGTTCAAGGTAAAAATAAAAAGTCCCAGACAGAGTTTGAGCGAGTCTTCACGGCTTCTGGTCAGATTTGAATTGTGACTCTGTAGGATGAATTAGGAGTCCAGACATCTTTAAATGGGCGAGTGTACTTCCAAGGTACAACTGGCTTAGTTTTAGTCTTTCTCAGTTGGAATAACCATAAAAAGATCTTTATAATATAATCAGTATTCTTTCCCTGAGACCTGGACCTAGTCAACAAGTACGGAGTGATTTGGCTTTTCTCAACCGTGAAATCAGATGTTAATGTGGGCTTTCATGGCAAGGTGAACCAGGAATCAATCCAATAATAGTTGGTTTAGCTGTAGGGTGTGAAAGTGTTGGGAGACATACACATTAAGAGACAGAGAAATTGCCACAGGCTGGATTGAAGGCCATTTACCTCCATGAATTTCAATGATTTAGCATTTTAAAACATTTCATAATCTTGGCACCAGAAGCTATGAAGAACCTTGATTCCACCACAGTATCATGTCCCTCTGTCATGTCATTTCATTAGTGTAATGACCCATCGATTTAGCATTTATGCAACGAATTGTATTGAGGCTGGCTGTCGGCCAAGTCAATCACAGGCAGGGCCGGCTGTGCATCTTGGCAAACGAAGGCGATTAAAATGACTTGGAAGAGCACAGAGCATTTCTGTTTCTCCACCCTGACACACAAGATGCAGCCTGCTCACACAACACATGACTGGGCTTCCCCCATTCTTACCTCGTGTCCCTCGGGGCTGGGAGGAGGCAGGTGGGTGCGCTTCACCCAGGTTTGTGGCGGAGATATTTTGATGGCTTAGGGCGGGAGCAACAGATGGACTTGGCAACATGGGTGAGTGCCGGTATGTGTTCACAACAGGAGCATCTTGAAATCCTGTTTAAACACAATGCTGCTTTGCTCTTGTTGAAGTACATTTGGTTGTCTTTCAATAGTCAGTTCTCCCCACAGAGGCTCATCTGTGGACAACAATACAATAATATGCCCACAACGACAACATTCCCTTTCGTTCCCTCCCTGAACATTCACAGCTTGGTCTCTGTTGCTTTTGATATTTGTATTTAGCAAGCCTAACTGATACTCTTATGATGTGTACACTGTGTGTTTGTCCTTCAAACACAGACTGTTGACCATCTGATCTGCAGGACTTTGAGAGAATGAAGTAGTTTGAGTGATGCATTACTAAGTGATGGGTTACAGTAATTTGATTACTTTTTTTCAGTAACAGGTGTCTTATTTACATACAGTCACTAATCCAAGTAACTATCACTTTGATGTTTCAGGGGCTTTACTGTTGGACTTTTTGCAGGTCTGCATGTGACCATTGCCGGTGATGTTCATCGAATACCTCTAAACCAAAAGAATGGCTGTGTCACGGTGGAGAAAAGGTGAGGACTCAAATGCAAGACGGCAGATGAGGAGATTAACAAAAAGAGGGCTTTATTCCAAAATGTTTACAAAATTACAAAATAAGGCAAAAAGTAAAACTTTAAACACAAACCAGGACGACACGGGGAGCACGAGGAAACACAAGGAGACATCTGCAAGGGTGACACTTAGATGACAAACTGACAAGGAACACTGGGATATATACACATAGACACTAAACGAGGGGAACGAGACACAGCTGGGGAGAGAAGCTACAACACAAGGGCAAGGTGAACGGACACAGGAGGAACAAATCAACAATCACAGAGAGAGAAAACACACAGACAGGAAGTACAACTAAACATGACACAAGGGGGAGTGAACACTTCAAAATAAAACAGGATATACAAAATCATGATCATGACAGGCTGCTTGCTAAACCACAAGTCTCAGTTTCTTGTCCTGCGATCTCTGGGCGGCTGCTTTGCAGTTTCTGGAAAGCACCTTTGATCACTTTAGTGATCACAAAAAGCAATTAATTCTGCCAAAAATGAATTAGTAAAGGTATGTAGTAGTAGAGGTGTGGGCATTTCTCAATTCAATTCTGCATTGATGCAGCGACAGAACATTACCGGGACATAATAATAATTTACTGTCTTGTTTCTCTCCACACTCCACAGTCCACTAACTCGTTGCTCTTGCTACCAGTATTAGCTGCTCTGCTTCAACAATGTTTGGCTGAAAAAACCTGAATGCAGGCTGAAAATCAACCGTGGTCTTGTTCTGTCGGGAGATGTAGTGGTCCAGTAAGAGTAGAAGAGCTACGAGCAAGTAAATGTCCACTGGCTGCTATGCTAATTCATGCAGTGTAAAAGGCCATAAGCATTCAGGAGCAGTGTGTGTGTACCGACGTGGGTCTACTGGTATTGAAAAGATGCAGCTTTTATACTATGGACTGTCGTCTCATTTTTGAAAGCACTTTCTAAATGAAAAGGGAGTTCAGATGTTTCTGACAGCTTGTATTAATTAATGAAAATGTAGCCTTGTGTAGTAATATAGAAGATTGAGGATGAGATGCATTGAGAGTCGTTGACAGGTGAATCGCAATCTAATCAAATCATGAGGCCAGTGAAGATTCACACCTCTAGGAATAATTGATCTCATCCATCCCTTCACTTCCTGCAATGGTTATTACGTATATTTTTGGGTTAACAAAGACATTAGTGGATTTGTTAGATATCGATTCCAAACCCTTTAAGTAACATTTGACCTTTCCACCAACATGCTGTCCGTCACTACATCAGATAACAATGGCGGGTAACCTCAGACATGCCTGTTTCAGTGCTGCTGCAACAAGGCCCCTCAAAGATTGCTGCTTGTCCCCATTCATCTCACACACTGCTCCCACTTTAACATATTGGCATTTCTGAGGTGCTCGGCGGTAATTGTCAGCCACATGGCGGCTCCTCGTTTGTTTCACTGACATTTTGCCTTTGGTTGATTGTGTATTTAACAGGGGAAGGAAAGCAAAATTAATTGGAGAGAGACCCTAATCCGTCTGCTTGAAATGTCACCCCTGTATTGTGATGCCGACACAGACACGGTGGCACACAAGAGGCAGCGACAGAAGGGAGAAATGTAGAGAAAGGGAAGGGGAAAATAAATAATAAAACTGAAACTGAAAAGGAAAAGAGGGAGATAGACGACTGATGCATCATTCTCAGAAATCAATGGTGCTCAAAGACTTCATACTTGTCCCTGTCGGTTTTAACCTCAACATTACGCCACAAAGATTGAAAATAACTAAACGTTTATTTTGTGGGCTCTGATGATAAAAAAATATCTATTAGTCTGCAATACTCCATGTCTAGAGGAGTTATGAAGTATGCATACGAGGCATAACTGACAATGTACACGATGATCAAAGCATTATCAGTCAGGCTCTATCCACCGGGTCGTTTTCAAAATGTCACCGCTAACCCCAGGGAGCCCCTAAAGAATATAGACAGCCGAGACCGACCTAGAAAGAGATTTTTACATTTCGGCACTTGCTTTCCTGCTTGCTTATCTGTGACAAGATTATACAACTCTGCCAGCTGTCGACTGGAAAGGGTAAGCAAAGCTGCCCTACAAAGCCAAAAATGTAGCCAAGACAAGAGTACTTTTTGAGTTAATCCCAGAAGTTAACCTTTTGCTTTACCATATAAAAATGTTTTAAAATTATGCTATTAAATTATATAATCATTTTGAGGTGCTAGTTTGCACCTGGTAGTAGTTGCAGGTATGTCAAATCTATACAATGGAGCTAAACACCAAAACAAACTACTATGGCAGTGTGTTAAATACAGCTACTATGTGAGCTTCTTCTTCTTAACATCCTCACTTACCTTAGTGGTTGGCCAGTGAAAAACCTCAATTGTGTGACAAAAACAGGAAGTATTAGTTTTGCATTTAAATAAGCTTGAGGGAAAAATGTAATTGTTTTAATTGTGGCCATCCGGACTAATGAGTCATGCTAACTTTGCACCTGTAACCACCTTCATTGTGGAGAATCCGGAAACGTGACTCTGTCCAAACAATGTATATTGGTGCAAACAGCACGAGCCTTCTGATGTCTGTGAGTCCGAACAAAGGTAAACGCAGAAATTCCCCCGGATGTGATCAAACTACAGTATGTGATGGTGTTGTTGCACCTGAATGCATCCTCAAATTCAAAGGGAGATCCTAGGGATTTTTTACTTCGGGTCAGACAAAGATTCCTGTTCCCTGCCTCTAAAATATAAGAAAACTTTCCTAACAACTTGCAGTTGCTCATTCCTTTCCAGGAACGCAGATGCCAACACACTCTTTTCCACATGCTTCTCAGATCTCAGCAGCATGTCGAATTTCTTTCAAGTTTTAATGCACAAGATCTCTCTTCCCATCACGTACCGTACTCCCCACAATGGCTCGGCCTCTGCTGTCCACCCACGCATCATCTCTCTGGACAACCTGCGAGACACCTGCTTTTGTAAAAGCCTCGACACCTTTGACCCACTGCTGTCGCACATATGAAGGGTGAATAAATGGCTCCTGTAAATGAGCTCAGTGCTGATCTTCATGCAGTTTCCCTCGGTGTATGAGAGACACACAAAGAGGCAGCAATGTTATTATTGTCATGTGAAATCACATTGACATTTTTTGTAAAGCATTCTTTGTAGCTTGCTGATTGTGTGTCTGCAACAAAGGATGTCATATAGTTACATCATAATTGTCAAAGGCTTTTAATTACATGCAGGTCTGTATCATTAGTTGTAATGACTTAAAAACACATCATCAAAATCACTTCATGCTCGTATTACTTTATTACTTATACATTCATCATGTCAGTTATTTTATATTATTATTGGAAACTGCTCAACCATAAATATAAACATCTGGATTGACTAAATACTTTATCTTTTTTTGATCCATCAGAAATGATCAGTCAGACATGCAGATCAAAGTCTCATTCATCCATTCATTCATTCATTTATAATTATTGTCTCTCTAGGTTGTTTTATATACAGACAGTGAATTTGTTTTTGGTAAATAAATAACTTGAGGAAAGAGAAATGAAGAGAACTTTAGCCGAAGAAATTAACCGAAAGTGAATGTTTTTCATCTTGGTATAGAAGAAAAGCATGTGGCAGGACTCTGATGAAGGGTGATGGGGGGGATGCTGAGAAGCCTGGAAAAGATGATCCTGATGTCCAAGGTGAGCTCCTGTGATAAAAAAAAAAAGGAAATTAGTTTCCCTTTTGTTAGACATCAGAGTAACTAATGATCATGGCCAGGCAGTTATATGCTGTGTATATATATATATATATATATATATATATATATATATATATATGTATATACTGTGTGTGTGTGTATATATAAGCGATTTATCTGCTTGATTCTGAGGTTGAGACTTACATACGAACCAGCGGATGCACATTCCGCACATGGCGATGACGTTGGAGATCTGAAGTGCCCTGCCGCACTCTGGGCTCATCAGACAGTCCCTTGTCTTCAGGCAGCACTTGGGACAGCTTTTCCCTGAGCTTTTAGTCTCTGTTTCCCCGTATCTCTGAGGCTGAGTTTGCCTCGTGTCTCCGTGTTTCTCATCCCACGCCTCACTCTCACCTTTTCCCATTATGCTTGTTTTTTTTTTATTTTTTTTTATTTTACAAAAGGCAAGTGGAGTATAATGGCTTGAGGATAGATGAATCAGATCTGTGAAGACAATGTAATATCATTTGTGGGCCACAGCTTAAAAAAACTGAATTCTCACAGGGAATAATATGAACCACATTATGTGCCGACTCCCACACTTCAGGTTTCACAATACAGGCTTTGTTACGGATAACAACATCCAGTGTCCAAAATGTCATAATGCCGTGATCTTTGCTTTGTTTGTTGAGACTTGGCCGCTCTGAATGTATCCGTTAATGCTATGAGTCAACACTTGTTTGTTGTACTTACTATGCGGTGTTTTGTTTTCACCTCCATTTTACTTTGGTAACTACGTAGGTAACATTCCTGCTTCAAACACTTCCTTCAAAACAGCAAGGAATAATGGAATGTAGTTACACACAATCTTACTCTATTAAGCAGCTGCCCTACTGAATCTGTGTATCTGAATGGACTACTCCTTTTAAAAAACAAAGAGCAGAACATATGAAATGCACAACTGTTCAGTTTCATTAAAGAGAAATCATCCCCCTCAAGTGTGAAACATTAACACTGCGGCCTAAACTTAAGTCCCTTTATGAACACTTTATTGAGTGAAGTCACATTGATTTGACAGATTAACAATTCTTCCAAGCTGATGATCATTTCTTGGGCCAGGAGTTGAGGCCCCCTGTTTTAACTGTCGGATACAATTGCTCCCCACAGACATTATCAGATATTAAGTGATAACCCTGATGGTGAAATAACGTCTTATCTGTGCCATCCGTTGGCTCCCCATTTATTACCACTGACAGCAAATTAGATTGCTGGCATCTGGAGGGTTATACCGGCTTTTTGAGTGCACCTTTCCATCTCATTCTGCTTTCAAAACTCCATTGGTTTTCAATCATAAGTAATGAAATTCCATCAGTCTCGTCGGCCATGAAAGCGACTTGGAAAGGAAGTGAGAGGCGGCCATTAAGAGTAGAGAAAACGAGCCTTACCCTTTGCTTTCAGAGTCGCCTTCCTTGTCAGTTTGAATCTTTCCCTTTTTGTTGAGTAGACTTTCCTTAGAGGAGAGTGGTGAATCCACACTTTCACAATCCCAAGCTGTTATGAAGAACAGGGTGTCAGCTTCAGCTCACATGAACAGAGTAGGTGTGTCTGCAGGTTTAACAGGTTTCACTGCCCTGCCCGGAAGGATTTCATTTAAAGCATCAACAAGCCATGTTGTCTTAAAGATGCAAAAAGTAGTGAAAGTGTAAATAAAAATAAATTAAAATCATTTTTAAATTCCAGTCTCTCCTTGAACACCAGACGACAACTCAATATGTTATAACTATGGTGTAATACTATCATTAATGTTTGCAAACACAGCGGTAATCATTTAATCTATAAATACAAGTTTTTACATTTGTATGTGAATATTCTTAACATTTGTGTCGTCCAACATATTATTTTTCTTAAGATAGATGGACAGACGGACAGCACTGATGTGGGAAGTGAAATTTCAACATTTTATTTGCATAATTCCTTCAATTAATTGATCTCCACACACTGTAATATTGTCTTTTAATAGCCAATAACTCTTTCTCCTCAGCTGCGTGACAGAATATGTTCACAAGTGTGATTCTTCAGTGTTGCTAAGGAAATGCAATCAAGCTTTAATAAATAATTACACAAGATAATGAATTGATTAGACCACACATCAGTTCATGATGAACAATGATGAATGTAGGAAAAGCAATTTATAGTAGCAATTAAAGCACAAACAATTGGAATATATTCAAAGTATTGCGTTCGATTATGAAAGGGAATAACTAGCTGCACCATTCATCATCTATGAATGTAGCAATGTAAAATGCACACTAATTCATTCATTTTGTCTCAACAAAACATGTGAAACTGTGAATAGGAAGGGAGGAAACACATAATAAAAAATAAAAATAAACTTTATTTTCTTTAAAAACTTTTTTGAAACCCCTGCACTATACCATTGTGTGTATGTGTGTGTGTCTGTCATGTGGATACTAGCAACAGTAAGAAATATCTGGGAAGCTTTCTCTTATTGTGCAATATGTTATGACGTAATGATGGGACAAGGGAGTCTTCTGTTCAAGGACACACACTTGTTGCACTTAAGAGTAAACAGGTGATGTAATAAAATAATAGACTTAAAGGTTCAATGTGTTAATAATCATGGAGGAGTTACATGCACATGCAACTGTTACCAATTTGCACATCCATCAGACACAGAGAAACAAGCATGTATTTGGAGTTAACATTCACATTCACTCTCATATTAGCTGTTTTGGTCTCTACCAACTCCTGATAAATAAATATGACTCAGTAGGTGTTACATGTTCCACTTTCTTCGCCAACTAGTCACTAAGCTGGCTGTTTGTTGCTTGGCAGTAAAGTGAAAACCTCTTCATTGAAAACAGCTTCCTGTCTAAATCAAGGTTGATTTAAAAATGACGAGTGTTAACAAAAACAGTAAAGCTGTGGGCCAGAAAAATCAAAAACAATGAGCTGAAACAGTCAATAGAGCTAAGAGGAACTCACAGCTCTACAGACAGCTTCTACATGTGAGTCCTTTTCAGAAATCACACGTCTGAAAATAAATCTACTGTGCACTATGGAGTTTTCAAGGAGACAGTAATTCACATGGACAGCCAGGGTTCAAGCAGCTGTGAAATGTCTTTAAGCAAGATGCTGCTGGGTTACTAGTGATGGAAACAAAGGGAAACGGTGGTGGACTACAGCATGACACATGCCGGATGCTATTTTGTTGAGTTTTGAAACCAAACGTTGTAATGTTAGCCTATATATACACATGGAGATGCAGCGCTAAAAAGAAAGCACAGAAAAAAACAAAAACACGAGGGTTCATCACAGTATCACAAATCGCGAATCTAGGTGGTGATTACCTGATTGGCTGGCCTATCAGGAGGAAGGGCCCTCAATAAAGGAGGACCAGGAAGAGCTGGCTGACTCTCTCTTCTCTCTGTGTCGTGGTCTGCTGCTGACGTCTTTGACCAAGCAAATTCTATACAATTCTATGTTTGTAATAATGTGTGTGAGGTTGGGGGTACTCTGTACATTTTCATCCATGTAGAGACTTCTTTGTTAGAAACACTAGTTTAGCAGGTTGTTGCCACCTCTGTATGTTTTACACCACTTGTTAATCGATCAGTTAGTGAGGGTTGTTGTTACTGCTTGGTTACTACTATTAAAGGAATTAGCTATCATTAGCATCACTATTAGCTAGAAATAGCACAGATCACCATTAGCTAAATTAGCACACATTAAACTAGCCTCAGACCAAAAGTTACAAACATTCTGCACATAACACATCCAAATTGCACATGAATAACTCACAGACACAAACACAGTTTACATGTCTCTGCTCCACGTGTTGATCTCTGTGCTCTTTACAAAGATCCTCACAAAGCAGCAAGCGCTCACTCTGACACGCCCCCAGCAAACCAACAAACCAAGGAGCGCTCACTCTGAGCCAAAAACTATGTCCCAACTCTATAAACATAGAAATAGGCAGCACAGTAACAGTTGGCAACATGGCTAGCAGCCTCAGTGCAATGATAAAGGCAGAGTAAAACAACGAGTAGTATTAATTAGTTGTCAGGTTTGTTACTTAGTTATCTAACACTAGCTTAGTAGAAATTGTATCTCTCTCGCTCTTCACATTCTTTGCCTCCTCCGTCATCAGGGCTCTTTTTCCCGGGTAGAGTTTCCACAGTTAGCATTACTACGGTTGTTCAGGTACCTGGGGATAGCTACTGCAAGATATTTTGTTGAGTTGGCTCCTAAATGTTCTCTAGTAAGCAGTAAGGCATTAAGGCAGTAAGCAGGTGTACATGCCCACGGCTTTTATTGTGAAAGGTAAGAATTGAATGAGTGTAGCTGTAATAAGCTGCTGTTGAGCAATAAAGACTGTCTTGGTTCAGACTACGGAGCCTCTGTGTTATTATTTTTTATTATTCATAAGTATAGTCGCAATTTTAAACGATATCTTTCTTTTTTGCCGTAAATCAAGCCATTAGTTGCAGACAATTGGCGACCCTTAGGCAGACACAACTGCATCGTGAAAGCCATTGTGCATCGTGGGAACCAATCTTAACACCGATGATGACATTATTCTACAGCCATTACATTGTGCAATCAACATCTTCTTCATAATGATAAGTTAAAGCAAATAAGTTGTCTATTGCCACTGAAACACCTATATATTTGGGGATATATTGCTTAGTTCAGCCAAAAGAAAGCTGGAAATCAGAAGCATTATTTGAATATTATTTCACCAGGTTTAATGGTTACAATATGAAGCAAATCTTTAGAGAGGCAATTGTAGTCTGGGTATCCCATGTGTATCTATACCATTTGTTGTATAATCAGAGCTGTGTGGCATAAGGACACCATATGGCATTTTTACTTCCTCCATTTATTTCTTTTGTCTGTTCAATTGCTCTATTACCCAAGCAGGCAACATTTTTCAATATCTGGCAGAAACATGACAAGCAGTCCATCTAATCAGAGCACAATCCCACGCAGCCACCACCCTCCCAGGATGCACTCTGTCAGCTGCTATTGTACACAGCCCCTCATACCTTTTCTGCTTTTTTCAGGGCTGTAGGAGAGGTTACATCTACAGCCAGCTGGAAGACAAATGTTGAGCTATGATGTTAAATAAGTAGATGAAGGAAGAATATGCTACCCTTGTGTAATGTATTGTTCTAGCTGATGGTGCATCTGTCACCTTCATGCTGTGTTCAATGACAGAAAATCCCACCCCTTAAATCTGGTTTTCAGTCCTCCAACAAAATATCTCAACTTTACAAAAGTGTGACTGGTTTTCAGCTGCGCTTCACTGTCAAAGTGTCAGAATTGAATGTTGGCTTCTGCTGTGCTGTTATGCTTAGTGAGATTGAACACTGGTCGCATCCAGGAAGACCTGAGTATCTTTCTGCTCTGCTGGTGGTTTGCTCATGTAACGCCATTCTAACTGCTTTCAAGTGAACATGTCAAAAAGTCTTCCTCAGGTCTGTTTTTCCCATTCCCCTGCTCCCTGCAGCCAAATTCTCCCTTCCCCTCTGCATTGCCATTCTCAAAAAATCCACTAGATGCCCTCAGAGTTTCCCACCTGTGCTAGTCACCTGACCCTCACTTCCACCTGCTCACCCATTTCCACTTCCCCTCATCAGCCCTGCAGGACCTGGTCCATTTCCACCTGTTTCCTGCTGGATAGTCAATGTTACTGCTCGTCTTGCTTTCCAGCCATTTGAACCTGAACCCTGACTGTTCTCTGACTCTGACTGTTTCACGTGAAGTTGATTGATAATAAAATGCCACATAAATGATGTATACTCTTTGCTCATTATACTGTAAGTTTATAGTTTTGTTTTTAAAAAGTTACCTTTTTTCCCCGTTAAAAATCTGAGGAGCAGATCAGTTTCACCCCAATTGTATGTTCCCATCCACCTTAAACTTTAGAGTTGCTAGAGGACATTTGGAAGTAAACAAAGTAATTGTGCAAGGTAACAGATCAAACAGTACTTACAGTAATAACATGTGAAGAAAGGACATATGCACTGCTGATTATACACCAGAGACCTTTAAAGGTTACAAACGATTGAGATCATTTGCACTGCAAATGAATAGAAACATTTGTATTGTTTCCTTTTTACCAGATTTTAATGCACTTTTATTAAACAACACATCAGCCAATTTCCCTTTTTAAAGAATCTTAAGCACTTGCGCTGTAGCACAGCGCACACTTGTTTGTTCGGGAAGAATTTTTTGTTTTCAATTTTATGGAAGTTGAACCACACTAAGTCGCACTGTAAATCGCACTATAAGTCGCACTGTAAGTCGCACTGTAAGTCGCACTGTAAGTCGTACTGTAAGTCGCACTGTAAGTCGCTACAAAAGGCCCTGCCAAATGTTATGTAAATGTATTGTAATGTAAAATATAAAGTTTAGATCGCTCATTCAGCCCACATGGAATATATTATTATGTAAAAGTCGAGGAACACAGTCTACATAAAGTTTAGTTCTGTCAGGTGGAATTAATTATTCCATGAATGTAGACTATGTAAATCTCTGACTTCATCACTTCCCATATTGCAAACGCCAAGTTAAGCACTACAGGGAGGGGAAGTGACGATAATAACTTTCCCTCGAGGGGAACGTAGACTTCTACAGGTGGATTCGTCAACAAGTCCTCCGACTGAAACAACAAAGTACGTTGTTTTGTAACTGCCCTGTGTGACACCAACAGTAGAACAGTTTTCGAATCGGACGCACCGATCATTTGCTTGAGCCTTTTTAAAACTTGTAAACTACTATTACGGTGGTGGGTAGTGAGGCTTTTTAAATACTACACTATACGAACAGCAGCAATGCCCTAAATATGAAGCCATAATGAAAAAGGTGTGTTTTTGATCAGTGCCTTTTAACCTTTCACTATGTTCTACGCGACAGTTAATTTCACAATATTGATACTTACACATGATTTGATACGGATTGCACTGTTTCTTTAAATGGAGCTTTGCAATGAGTGCATACAAAAAAATATCTGTACATGTACAATATAAAGCAATTAAGTGTGAGTCTCAAGTGTTCATTGTCAGTTTATTGTCATGCTAGAAACAATTCAGCTGAGAGCCACTATAACTCCTGTGTTACTTCAGAGGCGCAACTTAATTTAAAATGGTTATTTTCTCAGGTTATTGCCTTTTCTGCGTCAAATAATATTTTATCTCATTCCACTGCTGTTCCTCGTGTTTTTATTAAACTGAAAATCACGGATGAATTAAACAGAGGGAAAATTCACAGCTATTAACTTTTCATGTTAGGAATCTGGGAGGACTTGTCTCTGGCGCTTATGTTAGTTTCATCTACCCATCAGTGCTATTCTCCATTTGACCAAACATTCTTTCATCATGGTGATATTCTCTCTGCTGTAACGCTCATCTCTTCCATTGATCTTATACAACTCGTACGTATTTGCAAACCATATTTAGTATTCTACACTTGCACTTTAAGTATGTTTATTATTGTTTCCACACAGAAGTTATCTCGCAGGGTATCTCTACATAGAGATTCTGTGTTGCGTCTGAACAGTGCAGACGGTTGAATGGCTGTCAAACATGTAGATGTGACCTTGATCATTCCCGAGGGGAAGAGGTGCTCATAAATCCAGCGATTATGCCTTGGTGACTCTATTATTTCTACTGCAACACAGAGGTGAAATACAACCTAGACATTTGTTGGAATATGACAGGTAATCATGATATCCCACAACAGGTGACACATAATGTTAAAAAAAAGGCTGTGATGCAGGTTGTTAGATTTGCATTCTGAGCGTATTAAAGATAAAACATTAATGCGTTAACACTTTATAATATTACACATATGAATCAGTAACTAGTTGCTTATTAGCATGCATATTAATAGCTTATTGGCTCTTTATTAGTCATTATAAAACACTTAAGTAAGGCCTTATTCTTCATGCCCATATTCTTCCCTCAATTACATTACTGTGCATTACAGTTCATTTAGCTGACGCTTTTGTCCAAAGCGACTTACCTCTTAATGACTTATTACTGAGAAGTTGTTGTACATGAATTCCGATTCTTATGTGCTTTACTCAGTATGGGCCCTGTAAGGTGGTAGCACCACACACATAGTCAATCTGCCTTAATAACACTTAATAAATATGGTCTATTCTTATATAACAAAACAAAACTACAAATGTAAATAATGTCCAAATAATTCCAGATTAAATAATTCCAGCTCAGAATATGTTCCCCATTTTAGGGTGAGGTCTGTCTTCTAATTCATTAGTTTCAAATTATATCTTTTATTTTTGTGCAATTCTATGTTGGTGAAGTTGTGTTGGTACTGTCAGTATGATTGCCAATTTTCAATAGTTTATAGCATAGGTCTTCAACAGGGGGTCCGTGACCCCCAGGGGGTCTGTGGAGGTAGTGCAGGGGGGTCGCGAAAAGCTTTGCGCATTCACATTCCCACCGCCGCTGTGTTTCGCGAAGGGCGGGACTTTGCTCCAGACACACACCTACAGTCGGAGACAGAGCGGAGGAAAGGAGAGGGGTGAACTAAAAGAAATATGCGCCAAACGTTGAAGACCCCTGGTTTATGATCTAAGATGGCGCCACGGACGGCTGCCTCGGTGTGTTGGTGCGCATTGTTTTGTCTTGTTTTGTCTTGTTTTGTTCGTAAACTCTGTTTTTTCTCCTACTGTGTTTATTTTTGCACCATTACACATCAAAGCAAATTCCTTGTATGTGAAAACCGGCTTGGCAATAAACCAAATTCTGATTCTGATTATAGTGTATGGCATGATGATATTCACTCTTTTTGCATTTTGTCCTTGGCCACTGTTGTAAGGACTCAGCACATGGGGTGCCTGCTCTGCCAGGTGGGCTTCAGGGCTCACAAAAACATTTTGAACATTGATAAAGATTGTTTTTTGACATTGGTTTGGAAATAGGTGTGCGATTGTGTTCTTGTCCTTGTCCATTAGCTAATACAAGAAAGTAACAACCTGACCAGGAAGCAGCCCGTGGTTAGAAGTGAATTTGACCACATATGAAACGCACCATTTAGCCCATGTTTGCCATTCCTCCCTCCACTCAGCATGAAGATAATTGGATATAAAACATCAGTGAGAAGTCATAGCTCTCCTCCCTCTACCCCTGCATGGCCTCCAAATCACACAATAAAACATCACTAAACCTCATCAATGGCGCTTTAAATGTGGCGGACAGAGGGAGATGGTTCAGTAGTCCGTCTTGTAATTCATATGGATGAAATTGTCATTGACCACAACCCCTGCTGCTCTATGTTTCCTTCTGCTGTGTCAAATCTCAGCTCTCATGATTTTAGTTGTACCTCTGAATCTCTTTTACTGTTCTTATATATACATATACATATATATACATACATACATATATATACATATGTACATACATATATATGTATATGTATATATGTATATATATATATATATATATATAAAAATGGCTGGCTGACTCCAGACAGACATCTGCAATAACATATCGAAAAACTCTACACCTCACCGAAGAGACACTCTGCAGGTTGCAATTACTTTGATAGCAACCATTTTTCTTTTGTCACTCTCTGATGACGGTCTAAAGATTATGGAGCAGAGGCAGCAATGACTAAACAATCAAGTTCTCTCTCTGTTTTCTCCTCAGGGTGTCTCAAAAGTACAATTATTACTGACTTACTTGCTTCTTAGAGTGAAAGTATTTGTATTATGATGTGAAATTTGAGGGGCGTACTGTTATTGGGCAATACATTCATATGGCATTAATAATGAAAAATTTGATGCATGTCATGTAGGTGATTGGCTTCTAAAAGAAACAACAACCCGTAAAGTCAATCAATCAATAAAAAATGGGTCAAAAAAGGAAACAAATCTGATTCATTTAGATTATCAGTTACAAGACTACCACAATATATTAAAACTTAAAATGGAACTACACCCGTTATCAAAATTCATACATGTTATTCCTATGGTCTAAGACAGAGAAGAGGCTGCAGTGCTCCGTGTGTGTGTGTGTGTGTGTGTGTGTGTGTGTGTGTGTGTGTGTGTGTGTGTGTGTGTGTGTGTGTGTGTGTGTATATATAAAGAAGTTGATGTGAATGGATCATCCTCATCCTACATCCAGGTCATGGTCAAACCGTATACTCCAGCTTGCTCACTTCGCTCTTCGCTACTCCCTCACTGCGAGTGGAATCCAGATTCCCCTCAAATAAAACTTGCCTGTTTACTATCCTGACTCCAAAATGGTAGAACGAGCTCCACATTGATATCAGGTCAACAGAAAGTCTTCACATCTTCCGTCACAGACTGAAAACTCACCAGTTTTGACTGCACCTTGGCCAATAATAAAATTACTTAATAATAAAGAATTCTGTATGTAGCACTTAAAATGGTTTGGCCTATTTGAAGCTATTGACTGTTTCTGTAGTGTATTAATAATAATAATTTGAATGTAAACATTATGAATGAAGCGTTGATATATTCCGTACAGCCCTATATGCGTGAGATAGAGATTGTATTAATGATCTTACAGAAAGATGGAGGTAGGTTGGTAGGTTCGCCTCCACCACGTAACAAGCTACACGTTTGTTCATTTCCCTCCGAGTGACAGTCGAACTAAACACTATCTGCTGCTGATTCTGAGCCGTAGCAGTCAAACAACTCCTTGTCTATGAAGCAGCTGAAGACGTAATATTTATGACATCACAAGTTTGAGACTTCTCTAGTTTCTGGCTTAGAGAGAGCAGCTCATGTTCACAAATATTGATTGAACCTTACTAGGCCATGGAAATAAAACATATCAGAATTCTTAATTTAGGTGGTGTTCCCCTTGAACACCACCACCATTACCAGCCCTAACTTCAAGATACAGTAGTGACAGAATCAGGACCGTACTGTGAGGGTGCCTCTAGTCAAAGCTGTGATGCAGACCACTGTATTTCATATTCATCACATACAAGTGGGCTGATACTGTAGGATTTCCCCAGTTTTTAGGACAAGATGAAACATCACTCTCCAGAGATGAAAGGCCTTACTTATTAGGTTATTGTGCTTTGCAGTCTTTACTGGAAAGGAAGAAAAGGTAGGTGGGGAAGTGTGTGAGTATGTGAGTGTGCCGCAGGTGTAAACGTGTGAAATATAGCAGCAGTGAAGGGTACAGCATAAACCTGGCCACTCTGACTTTTTCTAATTTGGATTGGCAAGTCAACTGCCAGGATGGCAATATTTTATCATCAAGTCGTTTTCTGAGTATCCCGCTCTGAAGCAGAGTGGCTCTCCATCATGTTTGTCAGAGGGGACTTTATTGAAGAACACTGAGACCGGATTGGATGCTGGGTACACATTGATGTGTGTGGAAGGGGGTGTGAGTGCTGGTATTGGTAGAGTGATTATATTGAATTTGCAGCCATCTGAGTTTCTTTGTCGCTAACAAGCCGTGCCCTCAGTCAATCCATTTCTTCATCAAAGAGTTTGTATAGAACCGCCATGTACTGATTGGGGTTAAGACACAATAAAGTACCATTATTCAATGTTTGTTGACAACGAAATGGCCACAGCAAAAGAGTAAAATATGTTTACCCTGAGGCTTTGTCTCTGAAGAACTATGGATCATATCCTCGCTCTCAACATTATGATATTTCCCATATTGTAACAGAGTTATAAAAAGCATTCACAATACCATTCACATGCATGCAGCTATAGCATATTGTGTATGTCACTGCCTCGTGTTGTGCTGTAGTTATAGAGTAAAATATGTTTAACTATCATCAGTTCAAACCCTACACTATTTATAAACCCTTCGGATGAGTTTGTCTCTTCTAAACAGTATGTGTTGCACAAGATGAGCAATATCAGAAGCCATTCATGAAAGTGGATAATGTTCCTTTTGGCACACTTGTGTCACTCACCAAGGGCGTACTTTTCAAAACACAATTTCTAAAAACAATAACAATAATAATAATAATAATAATAATAATAATAATAATAATGATAATAATATCAGTAAATAAATAAATGAAAATAATGAATTCTTCAGGCCTACAGGTCAATAATCTAGAAAAGGTGACCAAACCTTCAAAAACAGCTCATCTTTTCCTTTTAAAACAGCCTGTAATCTGTCATGGTGAGGGAGTTTAAAATCTCTCTTGGTTGGAAGTCTTTGATCCAATTGTGCGGGATGCATTCTCAAGAAGTTTGTAGTAAGATGCAGGAAGATGACTTATATATACTTAAAATTGTGCTAAAATATAGGTTTATTGTATATCATCAACATGCAGAGCAATGTTTTTAATGAACAAAGTGAACAATATCAAAAGCCATCGATGAGATTGGATAATCCTTATTGCCGTAAATTGTTTAACCTCTTACAGGGTGTAACCGTTAAGAGGTTAACCTTTTAAATAAAAACATACAATATATTGTTCAGGATATTAAAGCAGTGATCCTCCAGCAATAAAGGTAAAGAGGTTAACATACAATTACCTACTCACACGTGCCAAATGAACCAAGCACTTACTTTACAAGACACAGCTTTTAAAATACTAAATAAAAACACGTTTTAATTGCTGCATTTTATGAAAAACATGGTGGACTGTCCTGAAATCATTTGATTTTTGTGTCGTTGCTGAATTTGTTCAAGGACCTCTGACTGAAATATAGTGCTTATGAATCCCCAAGGTAATGGAAAAGATGCTCTGTTGACAGGCAGCAGAGACCCAGGGTCATGTTTTTCCTTGCACACATAAATCTTGGCCTCCTCTTGCCCCCTGCCCGCCCTTCTCGTACATCTGTTGCTGGAGCCGTCTTTTGGCTATCTTGACTGATTGAGAGGCGTGATTTATATCATCGCGCCTGGACTATAGTAACAGAAAATTCAATTAAATGGAGGAACATAAATAGGAGATAAATGAATAAGTGCCCTCTCCTCTTTGCGTGGCTCTTTCCTACTGGCCTTTGTCCACATGAGAATACATTAAATGCATTTCTGTAAAAAGATTGTTTTCAACATATAGCGAAAAAAAAATGTATTACAATTTTTTGTTGTTGCTTTGCGCATTCACATTCCCTCCTCCGCTGTACTTCGCGAAGGCTGTCGACACACCTATAGTCAGAGACAGAATGGAGGGAAGGAGAGGAGTGAACTAAAATGTATTTGCGTTACGCACCCCCCCCCCCCCCAAAGCTGTCCCTTTCATTACTTTGCATTCATGTTATAAATGTCAACAAGTTAGAAATCTGCATGATCTCTTATCCTGATCAAGTTGACCTGGACAGACGTGATCCCTTTAAGAGGTTTCCACTGTAGCGGATGTGTATATCGCTGGGTAATTGAGCTAAAAGGACATATTGAGTTATATGTACATACTCATACGTATGCAGCAAAGCAGTCTCTGAAAGAAACTACAAAGAGAAACGTACGTCCTTAAGAGAAAAACAGCTGAGATGTAAACTGTAGCTGTCCTAACGAACGGGACACATTCTTTCCTGCATGTAGCAGGGGTCCTTAGTTGTTCATCGTGTGGTGAGGAGGACAATGGCATCTCTTTCACTCTCCTCTAGGCTGCTAAAGTGACTTTTGAGATTCGATACTTAAACCTTGAAAGATCTGTTTCCCTCTCCGAATTTAGACCTGACCTTTCCAAGCAGCCGGCTCGACTACACCTCCACTCATGAAAATAGGAAGGAAGCAATCCGTCTCTATGTGCTCAGGCAAAACAGCTGATTGTGAGCCAGCATGTGCGCTCTTACAGTATTGACATTGCCGGTTGTTTTACTGCTTAATTTGTCAGGGTGCTGAAGTATTTATAGACCTTCCCATCCAAATGCACCACATGTAAATTTAGCTTCATCATAAATAATCCATTGGCAACATATGCAGCACTATAATTGGAAGCAGGTACAAAATACTTGTTTGCTGCCTTCGTAATTGTTCCAGGGAGTTTATTTTCTGTCCTGCAGTGTTGTAGTTGTTTTGCTTCCAGCGATGATCATTAATATACGACTCCCCTTTTTTCAGATGCCCTTGCGCGACAAGGAGTTCTAAATCTGTACAAGTGGTTAGGAGGACACTCATCTTAGCTTTGCGGGGCCAAGCCTGTCTACTAACTTAAGTAGGAACTAATTTATGCCCGGTGATAAAAAATACATAAAATAGAAGCAAGGAGTAGTCCAGGGCAAGGAACAGCAATAAGAGGTGTGAGCCTCAATGGCAATAATTCAGAGTGATTTATAACTCAGTGACAGGAGGGGAAATGTTTCAGCGGCATGTCAGTACAATGCATCCCCGTCATCACGAACCGAAAAGACAACCGACATATCAGAAAATGTTCATATTTATTTTTATTATTTCAATTTTTTCCCCTCTCACACTCATAGGCACAATGATGAATATTTGTGTTAGTAGATGTGCAACTATATGTGTTTTATATGGAAACAAAAACACAATGTTATTGCCAGAGAATGTGTTCTCCCTGAAGTAATTACAAATTAGAAATCGGTAATTTTATTTATTAATATATCATTCTCCCCCTCCATATAATGGAGTATGGTAAAACACATGGCTCATTTGCATGATTGGCAGTGCTCTTCATGCTCTGCAATTGAAAAATTATCAGGTTATGGGGTCACACCTGTCTTGGCTGAAAATGACAAAAATAATATATTCACAATAACATTCGTTACCGGCCTGGTCAACCGATATTTCACTGTGCTTCATGGGGATGAACCGACCACAGCACTTTAAGCTCTGCCAACATCCTTTATTCAAATTCAACATAATCATCACCTTCCTCTGTACAACATGTGAGAAGTTAGGGAAATGAGGATAAAACAGGCTAATATAGAATAATGCTTTCAACAATTTGTGTGAAAAACTCTTGCTATAAAAATATATAATGAGTCAGCATATTTATATTCAAAGGGTTTTCATCACGATATTTTCAAATTAAAATGCCCAAAGGTCGCCCCTTGCTAAACCCCAGCTGGCAGGGTCTTTGACTCTGTCTCTCTTTCTCTCACACACACATTAACACACACACAATTATGCAAAGAGAGACAGCAGACTGTACAAGTGTGGATGCTCATGCACAAAGTGTAGAGGCGTGCACACACTCAGCTAGACATGCATGATGCAAAGGTGAGGAAATGAAAGCTGTCGCCATGTGCGGTGCAGATAAGAGCGCCGTTCCTTGCTTTACTCCCTCTGCTCCATATCCATAGCATCTGCTCTGCCCTCATTAATCAAGGGAGAGGTGGGCAGGGGGCTGCCACTTGAAATAAAGCTTGATCATCACATGGAGTGCTGCGGTCCACATCCTGGCATTAGGCTAAACTGTTTTTGTCGTGCATCTTACCCATCTTCCCTCAAGGCTGCACTGCTTGTTAGTTTTCCTCATACGCTGTGTCACATAGCCAGCTCGACATGGGCCGATGCCATCTGTTGGGGGACGTCACCCTGTGACCTAGTGGAGAACATGAAGGCAGTTAACCCCCTGCCTATACGTGGCGTTTAACTCGGACTTGACAAAGTTGCCACCTCAAGGTACAGTATCCCAAGAGGGTCTCTGACTTTCTACAAAACATGAGTGATGCTCAAGACACACTGATATATTGCCTCAGCAGCCTGGTGGGACCAGCAGACTGTGTGTCCTGCATTTTGCTGCTCATCATTTCAGAGGAGAATTAAATTTCCTTTGAGGCACTCTCTGCCATCTCACCATGTTGTGTTCTTGGTTGGCCGGAGGCTACAGAGACTCATCACAGATTTGCTAGCGTAGACATATGTCACCAAAGACAAAAGGACAGGCGTTTTGAAGCTCAAGGACACCATTAGGGGGTTCTCTCTGTGAAGGCAGAGAATTCAGAGAGAAAAGAGTAAAATAAGGTCTTTATTGTCCCCCCTGGGGATAAAAGAAAAGTGTTTTTGCGATCAATTGCAATGATATTGGTCTTACAGTTGTATAAACCTATGTAATACTTTTCAGTGAGAGTAAAAATTAATTTGGTAATAGGAACTGAGGAAGGCCATGTTCATGGACATTTCTGTTTGTTGCAGCTAGCTAACCAGGAAGTTGTAAGTGCCTTTGTTACAGTTTTCCACCATTAAAAGGTAAATGTTGTCCTTCTTAACAACAAGCTATGGTTAGTTATAGGTATTAGATATATATTTAGTTTTATTTAGCTTTATTGGGAGCTTGAAGCCTGAAGCCTGAAGTTTCTAATGTAGTTGTTTGTGTTAATTTAATTGATTTTTTTGGATGTTATTGTAAAAACTAATTGTGGAATACTGTGGTAGTTGTGGTCTAAAAGTCTGAAAATCTTGGAATTTGAAAATATTTTTCGATCTCATTTATTTGCAGGTTGAATTTGCTTTAACTATTTCCAGGAGCGACAGATCTCTAACTTGTTGTTGCGTAACATATTACAGTAGCCTGGGTTACCATTCTGCTGGGTTGTGACACACTCTTGGACTAAGCAGCTGATCTATGATGAGATGAGTCGCCAACTCATCAGCTGAAACCTGTAAAATGAGCAGGAAATAATTGTATTAAATTATTGGGTGTAGAAATATGTATTGACATGTCAGTAATGAGTCTACCACTTCCATCTAACATCACATTTTCACTTTGCATTTTCTGAATTGTAGTGAAGTTTGCTTTTCATCGGACACAAGAGATGAGCCTCTCTGGAGCCACTTTTTAAAAACACCCCAGGAGAGTAAATGCAAGCCCGACCATACAAATAACTCCTAAAGGTGTTTTAATCTTATGATCACTTTGACTTGATTTTCTAACTGTTTTAATGACGGCATTATAAATGAGGATTAGAGCTGCCAAACAACAGCTCTGTGCAGCTGCTGCTACTGTGTGCGTTTACAGGGAGGTTTAATGAGCACAAAACATCATCTTCACTTTGACAGTATGATGAAAGCTGGATCCATACCCCCACATAAATACAGAACCTTACCTGTAAAGAAATCTGTGTGACTCCACACACGTTTACAGGGACATGTCATTCACAGCACAGTGATAACTAAGAGCCTTGTCACACTATAATGTATCATGTGCTGCAGATGCAGTGAGTATGTGTTACCTTTTGGGTCGTTGCGAGAGACTCATGACACCTCACTGAGACCCTCCATCATAGTACCTCAGAGGGCTGTCATAGGCCTGATAGAATACAGCAAAGCCATTTGTATCCAATCATGACAGCTAATGACAAATGCCCATCACAGTGAAGCTAGAACCTGTTAAGTGTCAAAGCACAAGAGGCTCTGGAAGGATATGGGAACTGCTAATGGGCAACAATGGAAGTAACTTGATAGCAAATGATTGCTGCGCTTGAAGCCCCAGAGACTGTTTTCATACTAAAAATAATTATGTGTCTTTCAAAGTCCAAATAACATCCCGATGATGAAAGTGCATCTCACCATGTGCTATCATAATAAGCAGTCATTTCCACAGCGCCTGGCTTCAGTTCAATCTTTCGAGTGCCTCTGAGACAGAAGGGCTAGTTCCGGGGGGTTTACACCACCACCTTCATAAAGGCCCTGACACACATATCCGTATGGCAGAAACGTATGCTGGTGTATATGAAAATGATCTAAAAATTTGTCAGAGTCCAAATACGTCCAACTTTTCATCGGATCGGAAAAGTGAACGTATACAGATACGTATGTCTACCCTATTGATAGAGTATCACTTACTAATACAAAATGTATCAGACGAATACCCAACGAATGCATAACTTATACAAAAATATGGCATATATACGCTGGTGTATGTTGAAATAAAGTAAGGCATTAGTAGTATTCGTTAAGAGCATGCTGTGTTACGCTGGGGTGCGTTGTTGAACACTGATGTTTTGAGCATGTTCAAAATTACTGGACGTACCCGACGCATGCTTCATAAGATATGCAGACGTTACACATAAGTTCAGGTACGTTAGACATACGTGAATACGTTAGAGGTACGTTAGATATAGGCTACGTCAGCTGACGGTGAACCCTACAGCACACTTATTGATAACGAGTGGATAACCTATTCCTACCCTATGTTAAGATTATCCCTGACGACGGAGTAACTTATTAAACGTGTTTCTACAGTACAGCTAGCGTTCAACTAGTGTTTTGGGAGCTTATTGGGTTTGAATATAGTACATAGGGTCCCTATGAGTAGCTCATCCTCACTTCTTCACAGCACGTCTTGATGAATACATCAACCCATCATCAGAGAGCATGGAGGATGCTGAGAGGCTGCGACAAGAGTACATTCTAGCCGTTCTCCAGCATCAGCATGATGTGAACCAAATGGCACTTTTCCAGCTCCGTTGGCCAGACGGATATGTTTTAAATAAGTAAGTGATACGCTATCAATAGGTTAGACAAGCGTATAATAATTTGTTATGTATAGGTCAGCTACGACACGGCTGTGGAAAAGTTGAACGTATTTGAGCTAATTTTCATATACGCCAGCAGACGTTTCTACCATACGGAACTGTGTGACAGGGCCGTATGTCTGGCGTGTTCGGCGTATCGTCTGCGTCCTTCAAACGATCACAATTTACAATTAATTTATATCAACGTACACCAGTTTATTGCCGATATTTTGTATACGCCGGCATACGTTTCTGCCATACGGCACTGTGACAGGGCCTTAAGCAGAGCTTCCCAACATAAACATCAAAACTTTGTTCATAAAGATTTAATTGTATTTATTTGTAATAATAATAATAATAATAATAATAATAATAATAATAATAATAATAATAATAATAATAATAATAAGGTGTTAGGGTTGGTTTAAAATTTTACTGTGTAATATCTGCACTTTTCTAACAAATATTTTATTGTATTATTTATGTATTTTATTTTGTTTTTTTATTATGTTAAGTGTGTAGGCCCTGTTCTCAAACAACTGAACAACAATAATAATAATAATAATAATAATAATAATAATAATAATAATAATAACAACAATAAAAAACGTTAATTTGTATATCATATATAATGATTTATTTACTTCTAGCACATGCACAAACTTTTAGTTTTCCCTCTAGAGCCCAAACAACCCAGTCCTACATATTGATCAGCAGATGCCTTTTGGGGCCTCGAGCAATTGTAGAGAATTGAGCACTGCCTTTTTAATGGAAATCAGGGATGAAGCATGTATAATCTATACACATGCTTTGAATGATTTATTACCAATTATTTTGGTATGGAACCAATTTGTTTCATTAAATGCATTTGTTTATTTATTGAGCTGTTGGGACGAGGTTTAAAAATTAATAAGCAAATAATTGCCAACAAAAGCAAGGTTTCATGCAAGCTGCTCGGTGAAATATTGCTTTGTAAAGTGATCTGGAGCGACCCCACACACACACACACCTAATATGCACGGTATAATTCCTCCTGCAGCTTTTATTAAAAATCCCTCACATGGCTAATGGAGGATAACATAAATACTCCATAACTGATGCTCAATTCATGTAATGTGAAACATACAGAAAACACAGAACGTTTAATGAAAACAATGTCCATGTGTTTTGTTTTTTTTAACTTTATTTTCTTTAAAAACTTTTCTAAAACCCCTGCACTACACAATAGTGTGTGTGTGTGTGTGGGTGTGTGTGTGTGTGTGTGTGTGTGTGTGTGTGTGTGTGTGTGTGTGTGTGTGTGTGTGTGTGTGTGTGTGTGTCATTGTTTATTAGCTACTCTTACTGCAGTGTTTTTAATTATATTTCTATTTTAGTTTAAAAAAAAATACTATTCTAATTACATTTGTCTTCTTCACATTCCTGTATTGTTTAATGACAATAATGCTAAACTTTGAAGTTTCCTCCACTTAACCAACGAAGTTAAAATAAGCCATACCAAACTAGATGTTGCTGTGCTGTCACTTACTAATTATGCAAATCTGGCACCAGTGTGGTTACGATTTCTACAAGCATTCAATGCATTTTCTTTGTTTTCTGATTGCTTTATTGCCTTATGAAAATATATATGAGATATAAAAAATTAAATAATATAATGGCTAGTTCATTGTTTGGGATTTTTTTAAGTCATCATTAATTTAGCACTTACTTCACCATTTCCTAAATATGAAGATATTTACAAAGTTTGTAGTGATTATAACTCACGGCACAGAATATAACAGAAATAGGGACATTGAAGTATTTTATACAATGCAAAAACAGTATCTTATGAAGATGAGTATGTATGACAGTACTGTGTTTGTGCAGTCGTATGTTGTAGAACTGGGAAACAGCTCACGTGTCCTCCATGCTTGTTCATTGACACAAAGAGCCAAGTAATCAATTTAAGAGCATAAAGGCCAGGTAAAACCACTATATATCATTGTGTGTGTGTGTGTGTGTGTGTGTGTGTGTGTGTGTGTGTGTGTGTGTGTGTGTGTGTGTGTGTGTGTGTGTGAGTGTGTGTGTGTGTGTGAGAGAATCTCAGTGACCTTTAAGTCTTCAGAAAGAGTCACCTCCTTTTTAAGAGAGTGAAGGTGGGAGGCTTTAAAAAAAGACATTTTAATGATAGTTTGAGGTTTAATGAGGTTGTAGTAGGTAACACTTTTATGTTGAAAGACCAATGTCTTCCCATCAAGGTCTTATTTAATAACATCTCTATTTTGTATTGTACCGTTCTGTCATGAAGAGCAGAAAACACAGGACGATTATACTGTACTCTAACAATGTTGGGACTTCTGCGACAGCCGTGTTTGAACATTGTTACAAAGATCCTCTCAGAACTGCATGAAAACATAAACAGCCACTGCTGCAATCTTCATAATGACAATTTAAATCTCATTTAACGGGACTCAGATATGAAATCCTACGTTATTTACAGACATGGCATAATGGCACAGCTGGAAAAAGACCAGGCTTACGAGTGTTGTTTTGTTTTCATGCAGCTGCGATGTGTGTGTGCCTGTTTGTGTATTTGTTCCTAGTGAACTGAAGTGTAAATGCAAAGCTCATATTGGATTGTGTGCTGGCTTAACCAGAAAATAATTGAAATCACTTAAAGTAGGAGGTAACTTTGCTTCAACTTAATGAAGATGATTGAAAGAAAATAAATCTCTGTGCTCTTACATGTCCAGCACGCCTTCATGTGGACAATATCACTTTATTTATCACCTTATCTTGCAAGTCCATTGCAGCACAATAAGCAATTTTCTTGATTCTTCTAAGTAGTCGCCTGTGCCCTGATATTTCCCCCTGTTTCTTCTTCTTTGGCCACTGGACAGCATCATTTGGGCTCTGTGACTTTCACAGAAGCTGGCCCAGAATCAGATTGAAGTCATGCTCAGCTGGTCCCGTCTCTTACCGAATGACATTGTTGTCATCGGTGGCACAGAGGAATCTCCAGTTAAAGGACCTCCGGTTATTCCATTTCCTGTCTTTCCTTAGTGATACTGGAGACTTGACAAGGTGTAATACAATATAAACACACATACATTGGACGTTTTAAGCCCATTTGACAAACATGTTACTAAATATTACATGTGAAATACTCGGGAGAAGTTCAAGCTGTAAAATGTATACTTGGTGCAAAGGGGTAATGGGATCACTGTGCTTTTAATAGCCTCGAAAGTGGCATCGTTATATCACAAAGTCAGTACTTCAATCTGGACGAAATATATCAACAACTGTTGGATGGATCGCCCTGAAATTTAGCATTGATAGATACTACAGAGGATACATGCCAACAACTTTACTGATACTCTGACCTCTCCTCTAACTCCACCTTGAGGTTGACATTTTAGAAATTAAATGTGTTACAGATATCCATGATGACCAGCGCACAAATCCTACTTACCGAGTGAAACATATCTGCTGGATGGACATTTTGTTCAGACGTTCACGGTCCTAAGATGATGAATTCTAGCAACTTTGACGATCCTCTAGTGTCAACATTTATTTATGGTTTTGGGTGAAATGTCTTGACAACTGTTGAATGATTTGCAATGACATTTGGTCTGTTCAGTCATAATATCTTCCAGATAAATTGTAATAAAAAAACTTTTCAACTAGCGGTATCACCAGGACAAAAGGTTTATGATCGTGTGTTAGCATGCTGATGGTAACATTTAGTTCAAAGCACCACCGTGCCGAAATACAGTCTTACAGAGCAGCTAGCATGGCCTTAAACTCTAAAGTCCTCTACAAGTCCGTAGTTTCCGTTAGAATTTTTTAATCCGTTCACCGTTTAAAATCTTTACGCACAGAAACTTTGCACTCCTAGTCCGTTGTGTTTTATTATTCTATTTGTTGCGAAAAATGTATTTATTTATTTTAAAGTCATTCAGCAGTGAGGACAATCACTCCTATCTAATCTTTAGTACATCCTTTGTTTTGCGATCAGTACCTACCATCCCCAATTCCAAGCTGTTCTGTAAACTCCTGCCACCATCTATCTTTACATTACGCATCTCTGTATTCTTTGCTTTGTCGTAAAGAGCTTTGTGGAAGACAAAGTGAATCAACGTATCGGATGCCATTTTGGATGATGACATTCGCATGTACGGTGGCCCTGAGTGGTCAACTCTAAAGGCTTTTGATGGATTGCAGAAGACTCAGAAAAGGGAACCGAAAACTGTAATGTCGATGAGAGTTTCAGAGTCGGTGTGTAAAAATTATTGCCACAACGTAAGGTCTTATTTATTTTCAAACGTGCGACAATTAGGGTACAAAAAATACAGACTATTAACTGAAGTACTGCATACACAACAATGGACTGGTGCTAATTTGTCAAATAAAATAGAGCGCTGGCTGTTCAATGCAAACTGTGCAGCACACCTGTATTAGCTTCATTGGCATTTACCAGAAGTGAGAAAGCAGCATGTCTGGTGACAGATGCAGGCTCCCAGTGCAACATTGTGATGGATAGAGCTGTTGACACATTGCTCCCAACAAAAGCTCCTCACTTGTCATCGCCCTGTTGTGGAGCCAGGTGTGGCATGATAATTAATTTAGTATTTAAATGTTTTGTAACGCAGAAGGGTGAATTGATTGAAGCATGTTGGCCATGCACTTAACACAAAAGCTGGGCTTCTCCTCACATCTGCTTTCTGCCACAATTATTCAAATGGTTCCACCAGTAAAACCTGCTTTTACCGAACGCAGCCGGATCAACAGGCTGTTTATGTCATTCTGGATTCATTATAGGCATATGAGCCAAACCACTATCTTCAAGCTTAGTTATTGCATCTTTGTTAAAAAGGGCATTTTTTTCATCTACTTTTATGTCTTTTTATGACTATGGATAGAGCATGAGTAATTGCTTGAACCATTGAAGTAATAAAAGGGTGATCTGCTAATTTAGGATAATCTTTATGTCTTTTTCACCATCTGTGTGACAGAAGTGTGTGTGTGTGTTTGTGTGCATAATGATAGGGTGGAGGAACAGGCCACGGTTAAGGATAGGAAAGGGAGACGGGTAACATCCAACCATAGCTCGACAACATGAGAAAATGCAAAGGAGCGTTCACAAAATTCACTCACAAAAATCATTGTCAATGCATCTCGCCGCACATTTCTCTTTTCGCTTCCTTTCCTCCAGTTCCTCCTTTTTTTCTTTTATCAAAGAAATTGAGAGCTGCTTCTCAGAGCAAAAGAAAGAAGTCGGTCTCACTTCACTGGCCAAAGTAATAGAAAAATGACTGGAGCAACAGGCAACGGTTATTTATTTGTTTAGACGTTATCTGGTGCCGGGGCTGAGGAAGGGGAGAAAAGCAATATTCATTTTTTTAATGGGCTGCCCTCCACAGATAATGTCCTAGTGTTATTTCCTTTCTCCTGGATTTATCATGCAACAAAGTGTGCTGGGAATGCAAAGTGCTGCTCTTGTTCTTCCAACCAGACACAAATGAAACCATTCTTCATTTGAAACTAAACTATTATAAACCAGGAACTTATCTTCCAGATTTTAATTATGTGGATAACAACGGTTTGTTTAAATTTTTCTTTGCTTTGTAATATCTTGATATAGGGTGAGGCTAGTATGTACTAACTATTAGAGGGTTTAAAAGTTTCTTTCTCACCAATTAGCACAAAATATCTAGTATATCACATGTGATAATTGCCATATTGTGAGGAACATCTGAAGACGGCCTGCATTTTTTTTAAAACAAGTTTATCCATGTTCCCCCCTTCATGCAACTGTCTAAAATCATTTTATGGAATAACTTTGACACAGTTTTTACACAGTGTGCAGTGGGACCACTCATTAAGGCAAACTGCTGTATCACTTTAAAATGAATGACACTAAATAATGCGTTCCTATAAATGACAGGGTTTCCTTTTCGTAATGAGCTGCTTGGGTACTGCTCCTCAGAGTCTCTTGTGGAAAGAGAAATGTTGTCAAAGCTAGATCTACTGACTACTGCCAGGTTGATCCAGCAGGCAGTAACACTTCCACTCGTCTAATTCCCTTTAGCTCTAACTCTGCCTTTCATTCATTTTCATCTCTTTTTGATCTGCCTTTTTTTTCTTTGACTTGTTTTCTCACAGCTTTGGTATATCTGTGTTTTATTTATGTTCTGTTTTGATCTCAGATTCTCTGTCCTCTTCAACTCCATCTCTTACAGTGCTTTCATGTCTATATGAAAGTAAAATCGCAAAAACTGTAATATAAGATAGTTTAGATAGAAAAAGTCCTAAATATTAATACTAATACAAGTTTCAGGAACACCCCAAAATAAAAATAAACTAATTAAAAGTAATAGCAGATAATAGTTTCAATTGTGCTAAAAGGGAACGTACTGGAGACAAGAGAAGCCAAGCAAATGCTAAAACTAAATTATAATGGAAACAGCTTTTTGACATCGACATTTATCTTGAGTTTCTACATACGCCATGTTACCTGTATGGTAAAAGTGGCATAACCAATCTCTATGTAAATGAGAGAATTTAATCTAATATCATTGCGGTACCCAAGTCCTGAAATATAGAATAGTCCATCTTGTAAGATTTCTCTTTATAGATTTAATTGATATTATCTAAACTCTAAAATGTGTCCCTTATCCTCTCTGGCAGACATTTCAAACTTTTGTTGTGGTTCTTTCAGTATTTTGATAGTATGATACGGAGCTGCCGTGAACATTACAATACACATTACAACCTATCTTTTCTTTTTTAGAATAGGATATTGTCAGTATTTATTCTTCCAGCAGCAGTTAGAAAAGTGGTGACTATTTCTGCTTATTGTGTCCCAGTGTGTCCAAAACTCATTAACAGTGAGATCCTGGTGTCAGTGTCAGCTCTTTTTCTTAATCTTTATTTATTAGGGAATTTTCACTGAAAGCTATGCTTGCCCACACTTGGGCAACTTGCCAGTGTTAATGGGCGAGGGGCAAGCCTTTGATGGATTACTGAACGGGTCTACCGGGTACGGCTTCAACCACAATATGTCACTGAAAGAGACACGTACCCAACAGGAAGGGACTCAACATGACCACAAAGAGACACAAAATGACCACAAAAGATACAAAATAACCTTATAGAGACACAATACAACAACATAGAGACCCAAAATGAACACAAACAGACTCAAAATGACCACAAAAGATTAAAAAAATGACCATATAGAGACACAAAACAACTATAAATAGACACAAAAAGAATATAAAGAGACACTAAAACACATAGAGATGCGTGACAACTACAAAGAGACACAAAACAACTACAAAAAGAGGCCAAACACCAATAAAGTCTGTGTATCTTGCTGCTATGTAAGAAAGGTGGTGGGGCCTTTTGCATGTCTCTGCCTAGGGGCCCGTTGTCTCATAATCCACCCATGGGTGAGTGCTACTCTTGCAGTTTCTCTCTGAGATTTATACTGCTGATCCAGGGATTGACAACATTCTGGTCAAAGATCTCACTGTTAATGAGTTTTGGACACACTGGGACACAATAAGCAGAAATAGTCACAATGTGGCATTTGGGGTTAAATGAAAGGGGGTGATACCCCTGCTGATCAGACATGATGATTTGGTCATGCGTGCAGAGTATATTTATCTACTTACCTCAGGCCATGTTATGTTTAAACATCATATTCAACTTTAGGAGTTTGGCCATTTGCAAGTTATTTAAATCTACAGGGTACAGTTTCCAAATGTCCTACCTTTAGAGGAAAGATGAAACAAACAGATGAAAGGCACAGATGAAAGAAGGTGAACAATTATATCCCACCCATTAATGTACTGAAACTGGAAATGTTTTTAAGACTACACTGCTTGTTTAGGTTTACCTTCGCAGCTCAAAGAGACGGCTAATGATTTCTTTGAAAGCTAGCTCATTGCTCCTGGGTGGGAAGCATGAATAGAAAACAGTGAGACAAACAAGCCCAACCAGGTGTGCACGCTGCTACAGCCGGCAAGATTGGAACAGAGGTGCAGAGCCAGCCAGCATGGCATTCAGATAGGTGTGAGAGGTGCCCTTCTATGCCTCTAATGCATCCGGGGGTGGTTGATTGATTTTTTGCGCAGAAGCGGGTGTCTTAATGTTCTAATGCATTGCTCTGTCACAGAGGGCTGCCTTGGCAAGCTGCCCTTTCCACAGACTGATCTGCCGCTCGATTGGATGAGACCAGGGCAAATAAATAAAGAGGGAGGCTGGGAGAGGAGGACTGGAGGAGGAGAGGGATGGGCTACAAGCATGATTACACTACCAAATAAACATAAACACACACATGCACACATTATTCTACTATAAAACACGTTTTCATCCATTGTCAAATACACACACAAGAAGATTGTTTCTCAACTATGTTTGTTGTTTCTTCACTGGGAATTGATTTGACAAGGTGATGCCCGGTTCATTTCAAGCCACAGGCTCCTGTTGTTGTTCTGTTCCTGAAGTAGGTTGAGACTAAAATCAATATATTGTTTGACAGCATTTTCTTGTGCTTTTACTTTGGTGAAAAGATGCCCCAATGGCTTTTACTTTTGTGTTATTGGAACTCTATCTCCTAAGAATTATTATCATATGCATCTTTTGTGCTGTAGCAATTTATATAATTCAAAACCAGTGCATCAACAACGTTTAACAAAAAGTACGAAATTCGGCTCCATTATAACTCACAAGGTTCACAGACAAAACAATTGTTTGCTAGTCAAGTTTTCACCACATGTACAACATGCTAATGCTATCAGCATAAGGCTACGGCATAAGGCTAAATTATAATTTATACATTTTCTTACTCACTGCTGGATGGTTTCACTCACTACATTTCCCAACAGAGGAGCATGGTTGACTTGCAGCCTGCATGCACGTTTCTCCAGCCTAAACAACGTTTAAACAGAGCAGCTAAAACTGCAGCAGCAAGAGCAACAAGAAGGTTATAATTCCTGGCCACATGTCAAAGTCCGTGGGCCACTGGTTCTTTGGTAAGTTGAAAGGATCACTGTCGAGTCTACTGCCTTTTAATGTGAGCAGATAATCGTTTGTTTTTACATCCCGTTTAAATAGTTTCTCCTCCAAACGGTAGCCGTGTTGCAGGATGTTGTTTGGCCATTTTGTTGTTTGCCGTGTTCTGGAAAGTGATGTCAGCGCATACCCTCTATAGGAAAAAGGAAGTAATAACATATTCCACAGATATTATCCTATTATTATATTATTATTGTCGCTTTACCGCACCGTTGTGACGAAAAGAGCCAGAAGGCAAAGCTTCCAATCTACCGGTCGATCTTCGTTCCTACCCTCACCTATGGTCATGAAGGCTGGGTCATGACCGAAAGAACGAGATCACGTGTACAAGCGGCCGAAATGGGTTTTCTCAGACGGGTGGCTGGCGGCTCAGCCATCCGTGCTGCTCCTTTGCGTTGAAAGGAGCCAGTTGAGGTGGTTCGGGCATCTAGTAAGGATGTTACCTGGGCGCCTCCCTAGGAGGTGTTCCAGGCACGTCCAGCTGGGAGGAGACCCCGGGAAAGACCCAGGACTCAGTGGAGAGATTATATCTCCTCACTGGCCTGGGAACGCCTCGGGATCCCCCAGTCGGAACTGGAGGATGTGGCCCGGAGAAGGGAAGTTTGGGGTTCCTTACTGGAGCTGCTGCCCCCGCGACCTGACCCCGGATAAGCGGTAGACAATGGATGGATGGATGGACAGATATTATCCAGAGTGTCAGGACATTGTTGGATATTTTTAATATAATACTTGATGAAGCTCCATTCACTTTCATATATTGGGGTCGCAGCAGAAATCTCTGGCCACAATATCTGCATGGCTGGGTCAAGTGAGAAGTTTTTATTTCTTTGATAAATAGGGTGAGCCTTGTTGACCCTTTTAAGATCTGGATGCTTTGTGTCTGTAATGCAGTGTCCTGGTCGCTTTTAAACCACGATTGTTCTCCAGCCTTAACAAAGTAGTTTTAGTTGCCTAATGTTTTATACAACATTTCCTCTGAACATCTATTGTAATAATAAACAACTGAAAAATACAACCAGTGTGAATGTGCTGTCTGATATGGTGAAGAAAAGCACAATCCATGTGGCACTATGTTTCTCTCACATATATTTGGCTCGATACTTAGTTTGGAAATAATGAATGTGTAGGAAATAAGGTTGTATATTTTGAGGTGGATGAAGTCACTGCTCTCTCTCTCCATATGTACTGTAATGTTACTAAACTATTAAAATTAATGAGCGCCACTCCAGACCTACTGTTTATGGGCTTTCATTAACAGCTTTTACTCCCATGGCTTCTAATGAGGGATTACAGTAAGAAAAAACTATCAGTCTTATCCAAGTCGTCTCAGAGACTTTAAGTTGTAAAATTGTTCATTATTGCCCCCTTTGTTCTGATCAATGTCGACTGTGTTTGGCAAATTCATAAACATGTCAGTTTTACTTTCACCAGAAGTTTTCAAGATTTTCATCCTCATATCGAGGGGATAGTTTCAACAACAACTAAGAAATAATGTGTATTGTATGGCTATGATATTTAACACGTCTGCAGACTGTAGAATCTGGCATCCTACCGCTGGCAGCCAAGTCCAGCAAGTGCCAATTTCTGTCTCCAGCGAAATAACTCTTCAAGAAGAGCATTTGTGTTGCCAAAAAAATTGTAATTTGTGGCTTCAATGGAGTGTTAAAATGTAATGACCCGAGGTGGAGCAGCGTGGAAAAAAAACGACTTGGGAATTAGCCTGCATCAAAGGAGTCTTTGTGTGCTCCTTCACCCCTCCCCATCTCACTAAAACACAATAAATACAAATAATAACTGTTTGAAATGATGTGTACGTGCACAGAGATACTGCAAGTAAAGCGCTCTGTAGACTGACTAACACATACACACATGTTGGGATAAAGCAGACACTGACTAGACTCGCCTCCACTCTGCCCTGCCCCTGTGCCCTGCCCCTGTGTCCTTGCACTGTAAACTTTGTAGTGGTCATGGAAACTACAGTCAGGAGGTTTTATTCTATAGCAAACAACACACTCACTTGACTGCTCCCAGTGGTACTGGAGGAAAACCAATATAACATTTGAGTGCAAATGGCAAACTCTCACTGCAGGAAATGTAAACTGCAGGGCACTGTCTCCTCTCTGCTGCGATGCTGAAGTGAGCACTGAACTCTCAACCCGCAATCATGGCACCCTCCATGGCCTCTTCTCTCTTTGTGTCTGTCTGTTTTTTTTCCATTTGTTTTTCCCTCTCTCCGTGCAGACTGCAACTGTAGGGTAAACACAGTAGGTCAGGTAAAAAGGGTTTGCTTGTTTGTATTTCTCCTCAAAGCTCCAGAGAGCATCTACTCTACTTGCTCGCTACTGTAGTTTGCTTTGGAAAAAGTTTCCCTTCAGGTGCCAGCATGACTATAGCCTCACAGCAAAGTGCTCGTAAGGGCTGTCTTAGTACTGCAATGGATAGCAAACATACGCACCGTTCTGTGTGTGCGAGTTGGGGTAAAGTGATTTACTCCTCCCATATGCTTCAAACGCATTACAGACTCTGTCTTTTCTCTGTCAGTTGCTGGCTACGAGAAAAAAAGCCTCCCCAATTTTGCAATGACAAGTGCCAGTGGTTACGCAGCAACCTCCAGATCTGTAGCCTGACATTAATGCCTTCTGGCTTTAAAGTGCACTCCATATCCTTCTCATCCTCGCTGTGCAGGAAGCAGAGATGAACAGGTAAATTTTCAGGATGTAAAAATGTGAGCCAATTCAGATTATCGGACCGCTTTAAAGTACAAAGAATCTTCTGGCATGCACACATTTAGCAATCGGCTTTCTGTCAGGTGTTTCTGGATTCCTGCACAGCTGCAGACCATACACTGCACTGCAATATTTTCTATTTACAGACTTCATTTCATCTAATTTATTTATGGAAAATTGTTAAATTATTAAATGTTTCTGCAATATGATGTCTATGTTTTTTAAGAAGTTACTGATAAATGTAGAAAATTACAATAAATATAATGACATCAATTTATTCCTTTTTCTTGTAATCCATGTATGTTCCACCTTTACGGGAGTTCCTATGCTTCTAATTACAGGTGATGCTATAATTACCATGTTAGCTTCTATTCCTTGTTATTTACTTTCAAATACTAGTTTACACTCTGTACGTTCAAAAAAGAAAATATACGGCTCTTGGGCTAAAATGTGCAACGGGTCCCTTTTGACCCCAACCTCCACTTTTGTCCCATCTCTGCCTGGTGATGTATTCGGCATGTGTTTCGTACAAATTAATTTAGTAAAATGCACAATATACAAAATCCAAAACTGAAATAATAAAAGGCCTTGAAACTACATAGCTCATGGCTAAGGGCAAGATTGGGTAATAATGCAGACATTGCTTTAATAGTTCATACAGCAAATGACTCCAAACCACAACTTTATTTAAATGGGCAATGTTTTCATTTAAGTTCATCCCCATTTAAATTGTGGTTTGGAGTCGTTTGCAGACGTTACTCATTTCATTAGCACTGTATGAACCACTAAAGCACATTCTAAACTAACATTACTTTGTTCATCTATGCTGATATTCAATAGCCTAGAACTGACATTTGCACAAGCAGCAACCTCCGGGTCTGAAAAGTGAAGCCAATGCGGAAGTACCTTAAAACTGCATTCTCGTTTTCCCGACTTCCCACATGATTTATTACCTCAGTAAACATGAGTTTATGGTCTCAATCGCTAGTTTCAAGTCTTTTTCAATACAGCATGAAGTTCATTTTGTAAATTGTGGTCCCATTTAGAGTAAAATAGAGTATGAAGCAAGGTATACATTATGGCGTGGCTACCTTGCTGATTGACTACCATGGTGTCCTGTTTGGGTGTTGTCCGTGTTTTTGTCTTAGAACTGTACACCCTTTCACTGTGCATTTTCAGATTATGAAAGTTAACTGTAACATTTTGGTTACCTAAAAATGTCTTGTCATGTTGAAACAGGAAAGGGCCTTTCAATCTATCAGGAAGCACATATTGTACACATTATCCTTCCATGCCGTAGCATTATGATTCCCTGAACTGGAACTAATGGACAAAACACCAAACCATGGAAAAAACTCAAAGAAAGTCTGTGGACATTACTTCGGCCACATACTGGCAGGTATGCACACAAAGACTTTGACCAAGGCTTGTCCTCCACTTGTGCTGGGATTCAGTTTGGTGTCAGAAAAGTCCTGCTACCAGCTGAGCCCTGCAGCCCTGATCCATGTTTTGGTTATATTGTTGAATTTTTGATATTCAGTCATGAAGCAGTGGAATTATTTAGGAGTGTGGGAAGTGATCATCAGCCCCCTGGCTGTCATGGCAACAATGCTGTTTGCTGCCTCCGTGCTTGCTCGTGACCTGTCATCTTTCAACTTCACTCACCCAGTGGTCGCCTGGTTGAAGTGACAATGGTCAGAAATGCAGGCCGGATCACACAGGCTCATTATCCCCAAAGGCACATTAGATCATTATCTCTGCAGCTGTTCTTTATGGGTCACTGTAGACTGCTGTTAAAGCTGTCAGTCAGAGAGAAAATGAGTCAGCTCCTCCCTACAGTAAGGGCTAATCTACAATATGTACACCCACAAACTACTAAATGTCATCGCATTGACTGAATGCAAATACGAAAATACAGACTAAAAAAACAAAAACTAGGGTGTAGCTCTACCGTTAGCACAGGCTTCCCATATGCAAAGGCTGTGTCCTTGCCACAGCGGTCACTGGTTCGACTCTGACCTGTGGCCATTTGCTGTATGTCGTTCTCCCTTTCACAATCTGCACTATCATAAAGGCATGAAAAGCCCAAAAATATAACTTAAAAAGAACTAATCAGTGAACCCTCCATGATGATGATGATGCCCAATGTTTTGTATACATGCTAGACTTTTTGATTAATAATATACACTTTGGGTGTTTGAATGCCAACTCCCTGTCCATTTGAATTTCACATAACGACAGGAGTTAATTCAGAGTCCAGGCAAGTTCAGATGAGAAGAGTCAGAGGAAACTATAGGGAGCTCATAATCACCGGCAAGGAACTGTATCTGCTCCTACAACTTCATTAGCCCAGCCACTAATTAAGCCTAATTGGGATGCACTGGAGAAACAGGCAGGCTCAAAAAACTTGATTAATGTGAGGAACCATGATGTCTGAGCATAACAACTTCCTCAGCACCTGCTTAGCATGAGACAGCACATTAACCCACCATTGCTCACAGGTCTACAGACAGTCCGCAGACCTCCAGCAGATTATTTAAGCAGTTGCTGCAACCCTTGTTCTATCTATAGCAATAACCTAAGTCATTATGAGCAAGAAGTCATGTATTTCATGGATTATCAAAGTAACCTTTAATGTTGTAATGTCATTCCTCATCAGCAGGATAAATGAGTTGCCCCTGTGATTCTCAGCGAATGCAGGTGTCAGTGGAAAGTGTGCCTTTGTGTACGCATAAACATTGTTAATGAACACAGATTTATAATTTCACTATTTATTGTACCATTTTTCAAATGTAAAAACTATGATTATGAGACATTAACCATTATGCAAAAGCAAACTTCTTGTTAAACTAATTTTAAGAACCACATTTTACGGATACCTTCCACATAAAACGTATTTTCAATCAACTTCTAATGCCTCGCAGGTCTCAACTGTATTTCTAATAAATACCACTCAACCTTCAATCAGTCATAAAACTCCCTGTCGCCTTCTCTCAAATGTTAAGATGCGGTGGCCCTGTGCAGTAAGGGGAAAGGCGAGCCTCTTGGTGAGTTGAGCGATGCAGAGGGAGCCAAGGTCAAGGAGAGGAGTAAGAATTGACAGCATTGATGTTCCTCCCACTGTGTTATCAGGGCTTGACAGACTGCCGAGTCACAGGGAAGCAGCCATACTATTAGCTCATTTAGGAAGATATTACACCAAGCCATGTCGACAGGGCACCTGCTGAGCCAACCTTCCTCTGACACCAACAGGAAGAGAAACAATGTTCAGAGACATTATACTCTACTACAGTGTCCGCGATTAGGGATCTAATATACCCCTGTACAATACCATGATACAAAAATGTGACATTGGGGATTTGAAAATCAATTATGACTCCAAAAGTGTCCTCAATTAGCATTGCAAACTGTGAGAGGTCTCACCTGCAAGCTTATCATTTTAAGGGATTGACTTTACATACTTGAATACATGCTTATTTACATTCCTGCCAGGAATTGAAAACAAAGATGAACAACCTTGAATATGAAAAATATGGCCAGGAAACAGTTAATTAAGCTAAGCATAACATGGAAAACATGGCTTTGAAGCACACTAATGAACATGGTATATGTTGTTTGTCTAATCTATTCAATATACGATGTGTAAAAACGACATTTCTTTATTAGCTATTTGTTTACCCCACTTCCATTCTTTATGCTAAGCTAAGATAAGCATCTCCTGGCTGTAGCTTCTTATTTAATATGTGAGCCGTATAGATCTTCTCATCTGACTCTTGGCAAATAAGACTCATTTTTATTTGCATACAGTGAGTGCCAGAGGGTGCAATTAATGCCATCCATTACCATTGTGATCAGTGAGAGTTCCCAGCTGCTGCCTGAACAGCTTAAAAAGTCTTTCAAAATGCACTTGTCCTTCACCAGATATCTAAAAGCGTTTGTGTGCAGAAATTGGACAATGTTACTCCAGCCCCATTAGCTCTTTATAGTTTATGAGGTCATTCTCATCTTGACATTTGTTATTCTTCTGCTTTATGTAGATACTTATCTGCTTGTAAAAAAAATCCGCTTTGTTGTTTTATTTATATTCTATTAGATCCATTTTTCACTTCACACCTATAAGAACAAGTATTTCAAAAGTTGAATCAAAGTTTTTGTGCATTTTACAACTAAAGAGGAATAGATAAGAAATGTTGTGCAGTCAGAGTTTGTATCGAGCTTGTGAACCCTTTATCATACCGAAGCGTGAGCTGACTGCAATATTTCCATGTTGAATGTCTGTAGCTGAAAAACAAAAACCATGACTCTTCAATATGCTGTGTTGTAGATTAATGTCAGTTTTACCACTAAATATTCCTCAGGCATCTTGTAACAGTGTCAGTGACAGTGTCAGTATTGTATATATATAACCTGCTTTGTGAAGCAGTTGGAGTACGCAAATGGCAACTTTGCATGGTTTGACATTGGGGACCACATGAAGCCCTGGAGCGGAGAAACGAGAGCAGTAAGGTGGAGAGGTCGGTGTTATTAGATAGCATTAGATGCCAGTTTCTTGTTGAACACAGCAGAGGGCAGTGGGGACCTCGCAGGAGAACAGACGTTGGCCCTTGATTGACAAGGCTGCAAGCTTCAACAAACATAGGCTTCTTAAATGAGGGCAAAACAAAGACGGGTGGTGAAGAAGGGTGATCGCCAGAGGTCAAATGTGCTCATTTAAAATGCCAAGGAAGGGCAGAGTGCTCGCCTTAGACTTAATTAAGAGCCACAGGTTCATAGTGATTATAGCATTTTCCAAACCAGACCAATGAGATAAGCCTGATGAAGACAGTAGCACACAAGTTTCCCTCTATGTCAAATTATTGCCCACTCCTAAGCCCCGATATCCCATAAAACGAATTCATGCTCATTTTGCAAATTGCTGTGATATCCTGGCGGCCTATTTTGTTCCATTCGTCTGACAGCGCACGTGGCAGCAGGTGACAGGTTTAAATAGGTTTTGCATCTGAAACCAGCAGGAATGTGAGTGTAATTTGAGCGGGGAAGATGGCATGAAGATTGTAATAGAAAAGATGGGGAAAAATGGAAGGCACTGCGATTGACCTTGAGAGAAGAGCGGAGAGGAGAAAGACGGCGGGCAAGATTGACGGAGAGATTTAAAAAGATAAAGGTGAAGAGATTAAGGAAGGCACACAATAACGCTGCCTTGTAAACAAAAGCTTTGGGAAGACACTGGAATAAAACATAAACAACATATACAATATGAGACATTAATCAGACATTAATGTTTTAATTATGTGTAAGACATAAAACAATTAGCATATCTCTATAATTATATTTCACTATTCTTCACATTTAGGCTGACAATTTAATTGCTAAGAAACTTGCGATTACTAAATTGTAAATTAAGCAAAACAGACAATTGAAAATAAAAAAAATAAGATAAAATAATGGTTCCTATTTCCAGCAGAAACACAGTGAGAGAAACAGTGCTAAATGATGTATGCCTTAAAATATTCAATAGGATTGTTGAATATTTGAGTGTAATTTGAAAACCTATTTTTGTCTCATCTCTGCGCAGAGGAATTGTTTGAGTGATATTGCATCATTCTGCCTGTTACTATAGGACATGTAATGTTTATACTGCATGAGCAATTACTTGTTGTGACTGCAGCTTCAACCTCCCTGCAGGATTTGCATGAGGAAGAGTTGTGATGGCTTTAGTTTTGGTGCAGCAAAGATTTGCTTATCAGATGCTAACATTTCTGAAACTGAGGAAAGAAACGACTCACAGTCATTTTATCTTCAACATCATGACATTCGTGAGGTAAAATAGAACACATACAAAGTTAACACCACAAATGAATCTGCAGTTATTTGGTCATAAACTAAAGTATTGGACAAATCGCTGGATGAAAAGTGAGAGCATCACTAAAGCTATTACAGTTCATCCAGAGGCAAACATGAATTACCTTTTATAGCAATCCCTGTCAAGAGTTGTCAGGAGTTTTAACTCCAAACAACAAGGATCAACCTCATTGTTGCGTTCGTGGAAAAGTCACGGGATCATTCATTTTTATAAGGCGTCAACCTCTGGAGACCATGAATGTCTGACAATCTATCCAACCTGGACCAAAATGGTGGACCAAGAGCCACTCAGCATAGCAGAAATCTGAGAAAAACGGTCCACTCTTTGATTCCACTCGACATAACATACCAGCCTGACACACGACATGTGAAGAGAGTTGCAAATGTATCTTAATTTTAGGGGATCTAAAAGTTGGCTGCAATGTGTTAAGAAACCAAACCAAACTTCTAATTGAAGCTGTTCCCTGCTTTCTCAGCGTATCCCTCCCCTCGTCCTGCTGTCTCTTTCTTCTCCATGACAGCAGAGAGACAATAGTGCCTGTGTGTTTGTTGGGTTCAGTGGTCAGCTCGTTAATGGGGTCTGTCAGATGGTCCCATTACAGAAGGCTAAATACTGCATGGTGTCAACAGGCTGGTTTTCATCTTCAGTTTTTTGTTTTTTTTGCTTTCTCACAGACAGGACTAATCAAGACCCGATGAAAAGTGTCTCAGGTTGTTTGACTGTGTTTGAAATGTGAAAACCCAGAGAAGTCACTTCTAGTCAACCATTTCATTAATTGTCTCTCTAAATCTGAAAAGGCCCTCTTGATGGAAGCAACAATGGCAAACAATAATATTGGTGCCTCATCAGTCACACAAACTTTATTTTTGTCACTTGCCAAATACCGTGGGCCATTTTTACAGTGCTTCTTTTTTCCTGTATTCTCACAGTTGGCGTGGGATGATGGATCATACCATCTTCCAAGGTCTGGCTTGGCTCCCTTTAGCTAAATACTGTATCATATTTCTACCCATTGTCTGCCTGTAGCTGGCAGGTGGAATCACTATATCTCCTGGTGACTCCTCATGACACCTTCATCACTAAAACCTCCTCTGTCCTTGAACATTGATTGTACCACAGGCTTAATCTAAACACTATATAGTGCCTGCCAGAAAGCCTTTCAGCCTATTAACGTTTTAGCCCTTTTTTCCCCCTGGCTTTTGTGATCATTCCATCTCTGACATTGTTTCTCCCCTATGTTTCTCAGCTTGCCTTATGGATGTTGGATACCAGTAGGATTAGGGTTATAATTGGGTACAGTTGATCATGACGTTTTAAAGCCTGATGCTTAAAGCGCAGACAAATCGCATATGGTGGAAGCGAAGAGTGGAGCTGTGGATCCACATTCAATACCAGTGTTTAACAAAACACAACATAAAAATCATAGCAGCTACACACCTTTAATGGGCCAGTGTGTAGTATATAGGGAGATATATTAGCAGGAATAGAATATAATACTCATAACTATGTTGTCATTAGTGTATAATAACCTGAAACTAAGAATCAATGTGTTGACCGGGTCCTTTTCTACAGAGTCCGCCATGTTGCACAGCAGTGTTTCTACTGTAGCTCAGAACAGATAAGCCAAACTCTGGCTCTAGACGGGGTCCTTTTTTACATTTTTACGTTACCTGAAGGCCACAGTAGTTCTCCGACACGCTTAGTAAAAATCGTTAATGCTAGCCAGCACCTGAATTTAGTTTCTCCGAGTCTAGTGGTATTGTAAGGATGGCCTCTGAACGATTCCGGAGCCTAACCATGGTTTTGCACTCGGCTGCTCGTTGCCGCAGTCTTGTAAAGGGAGGCCTGAGCGGAGGGGTATTCAGTTGGTTGCAATCTGCAAGCGCAACGCTAGATGCCACCAAATCCTACACACTGTCCCACAAAGAGATCCCAATTCATACAAGATGGAGAGGCAAACAGAGTAAATGATGGTGGATGAGGCTTCTCCAGAGGGAACGTGTCAGTAAATCAGTCACTTAAAAAACAAATAACATCAAACAAGTGCCAATAGCCTTGTCAGCAAAAGGGGCCATCATGAAGTAATTTTATATGCTGTACCTTTATATCTTTCGCCTCCTCAATAAATAAGATACGGGGTCGGCATTAAATTTGAGAGGAATGCACCTGAGTAATAAAAAACGGCTGAGTTATGAATCAAAATACATTCATACAAGAAGGGTGGGAAGAGAAATGAGCCAGCTGGAGGTGCAGACAGATTTAAAATGCACTGTCGCTGTGTAATGATAAAGCATGGCTGCACAGTGGCAAAGCACAGGCTCTCTCTCCCTACGAATACGCTCAGATCAAGTATTTGTCAGACCTTGTTTTGTGGGCGTTTTGACTTCTTCTTATTCCCCGTTATTTGCTCAACAGCGGCCGTGGTCTCCATTTTACAACGATAAAAATATGTTGAGCCCAGCAGGAAAGTAATGAAGGCATGGTAAACGAATGAGGGTGCTTACAAAATAACTATTTTAGGTTCAAAGACCACAGGCTGTATGTGTGAGTGTCTGAAAAGACAGAATTTTAAGGGACGGAACAGTGTAGCACAAGAGGATGCAAGAAAAGAGACTAGAAAAAAAAAGGAGACAAGTGGGAGCAGAGCAATAGATATTTAAAGGAGAGAGGTTTTTCTTTCTATTGGACGAATCATTCTCTGAGTTCGTTTTCCCACTGAGGGCTGTGTTGCCCAAAAGCTGCCTAAATAACACAAACTAATCCCTCAATCCAAGGCTTGTGGAACTGGGTGATTTGTAAAAAGTGCCCTTTACAAATCTGTTTCAACCTGCTCTTTTTTTTTTGCCTAATATCGACTGTTTTCCCCCTCAATCCTCTCCCTCCCTTCTCTTTTGCCCTCCTTCCATTTGCACATAATTCAGAAACATGACTGTGCCTGGGTTCATGAACTGGATTGGTGTCACTGCACCCGTAAACATACTTAACACATTCAGTTAATATGGCTTCTTGTTCCAGTTCATTAAAGTTTTCTCCCTCTCTCTCTCTGTTTCGCTGGCTTTCTTTCCCTCAGTGGAGCAGAGGTCTAGAGAGATACAGAGGAAGGGGGATTAGTGTTTGCTTGGTTCATTTCAATGCCTCCAAAGAATCAGAGTCTAATCCTGGCCTCAGCTGCCTTGATGCTTCTGCTCTGTTAGCACAAGTGTGGCACGGAGATGCTACAGAAACAGCCAAATAAGAGGCTTTGTTCTCACACATAGTACTAATTTCTCCTCAGTCCAGGTGTCCGTGCTGCCTTATTTTTCTGGGGTTTAAACCAGCTTGGTTTTAGAAGAGTTAAACCCCAGGAACATGGCTGTGAAATACACTCAGGGGATAAATATATTTCACAAACACCAAACAATGTCAATGTTGATGGGGTAAAGGATGGTAATTATTCTCAAAGCAATCTCAAAAAAGCAAATTAATTCAACCTCTTGGACCAGAAGCTATTTGTCACTTTCTATATTTCTCGGCTCATGGCATCGTCACTTCATGTCAGGGTCGGTTCCCCAAAATTACAAAAAACAAAACAATTTCTTACTTGTGCTACAAACTTGGCTCCAATTTCCAAATGTGTGTGCAGAGTCCCGATTTTAGGATCTCAACGCACGCAAGATGTATAAATGTTGATTAAATGTATCAAATTAAACAAGGGAAATAACATGTGTGGAGGTGTTAAGACATGGGATGAGTGGATGGATGAGTGAAGGTTAGTGTGCATTTTACCACCTTTATGTTTGAAAGGTGTGACTGTTCGCTCGGCCTGCAGATGTGCTCAGCTTGTCAGTCTTGACAGATTTTGCGCCTAAACTAGCTGCTGTATATCGTCACATGATCAAATAGAGACTTGGCATTGGACATCTACATACATATTACCCAGCAATCATCATTACATATCTGGATATAACAAACATACCAAAGAAAATAAATAAATATATACATTTTTATAGTTCTTGGAGAATAAGCATTTGTTACAAAAACTGAATAAAACCACCACGGACATGCTAGTTGATATCAACTAGCACCGTTTTTAATTAACGTGTGTTATTTGAACACATGCATATTTCCGAGGTCGTGGCATCTGAATCACAAGTAAGGGCCCCTTTTCCGCCCAACACGCTATTGGCGGGCCCACTCTCTCTACGGGCCCCACTCACCTGCACTGTCTATGTTTACGCCCCTGGTTGTTTAACATCTAGATTAAAGTCAACTTAGATAAAGAGATAGAGGAGGAAGTGGAGGCGAGAGACAGACAAACCTTGTTTACCCAAAGCTACTCCCATCTCTAAGATGCAGCCTTATCCAGGGTCCTGGATAGAGGAAGAGGCAAAGCACAGACAGACAGCAGGGTAGGCTAGCTGTCACATTTAGCTGTAGTGGTAGCCATGTGGATAATTGGATTTTTACTAGCCCAGGTTTTGCCACCTCAAAACAATGGAATAACAAAGCAACAAGCATCTCTTTGCAGAAACAGTGTCTCCTCTACTGTGTGTAACCACTCGAACACACTCTGAACTCTTTTAATTATAATTACTTTCAACCAAAGACATTTTGTCATTTAAAACGTTTGCCAGTATGTTCTGTGGATTAGAGTAGGGCAGTCACTGTTTTAGTAAAGAGGTTTTTCAATGCTACAATAATAGCGTTCAATTCACTGCCATTGTATTGGGATGGCAGCAGAAATGTGGTCCAACCCGGATTATATGTCCACACGCAGCCAAAATGTGTTTCTTTTTCTGCCCCAAGAAGAAACTCATTGTACTTCACAGTAAATTAGGTCCTCTTAAGATAGGAAAAAGCAACAAAGCTGATTGTAAAAAATGTTAAGGGGAAAATGGGGAGAAAATACAAATGGACAAAGTTAAAACATTCTTATAGGAGGCACACATTGGCTATTCTTTCACTATGTTTTTATTCTAATATTCAAGTAAAACATGAATATTGTCTCCATGTCGGTTGTAATTAGAAAGTCTACATACTGTACCTTATATCTTCTACTACTTCTAATACTTTTGGAATTGCAGTGTTCACCCTGATACCCTTTTTTTTTATTTAGAGTTTAAATTCGACATCAAGATCCCATGCTTGCCTTGGAGCTGCTTTGCCACATCTGTACGAACCGCTCTTTCATCGTCTGTTCAACAGAGATAAGACAAACCACAGGCATCTGATTGCTGCTTAACCCAGTGGTTCCTAAACCTTTGATATACAAAACGGGGGGGCCTTTTGTTTATAAAATATTTTCAATGGGCATCATTAATATTTAGCCTCACAGCACCCCTCCTTTTATAACTCTGGCCACCCCCCAGTTTGGGAACCACTGGCTTACCCTGTAAAATCCATGGTGGCGGATGGAGGCTGTGCCTACAAAAGAAATACATGATAATACTTGTTAGTAAGATAAATACACTGTGGGTTTCAGTCTCTTCAGGGGCATTGCTAATAGTAATAAAAACATGAAATATTCCAACGTTAGCCTTAAAGGTCATACATTTAAGATTGCCTGATAATGTATATGGAAGTGCTTTTTTTGTCTTGTAATTTGTCAGTACTGTATACTGTGTGTGTGTGTGTGTGTGTGTGTGTGTGTGTGTGTGTGTGTGTGTGTGTGTGTGTGGGTGGTTGGGTGTCTGTATTTGGGGTAGTATATGTGTGCACATGTCAGTGAGTGCATGTTTGTTGTTATGCAATCTCTGCTCACTTGTTGGTCTGGTTGGGTTAAGTGGATGATTGTTTTTGAGAGATTGGGAGGGAGTGCTCGTGTTCCCCGGTCACGTTGCTTGTCCAGCTTGTTTATTTTGTTCTTTCCTCCTCGTAAACCAGAGTTTATTTCTTACGGAAGAACTGTGCCTTCCCCCAGCAATATAGCGAGGGTATGAACATACACACACTATGTATCACAGTTTTTCCTTCTCTAACACACGCCTGAGCAGCAGTCAGAGCCCTAAAGGCTGATGAACAGGCCATAATTCACTGGCTGCTCTGTGACTGGACTTGGACCTTGTTTAATGGGGAACTGTTGGCAATTACCAACCATCTATGTGCTTGTTGCGCTTTTTTACTGGTCTGGAAGTCAATAAAGTTCAAACCTGCTGATTGAATTGGGGAATTTTTGAAAATGTGCTTTTAACTGCTAACTTGATGAAAGACAAAAAAGGAACTGAATATAAAATGTCAAAGAGCATAATAAAGTCATCCATTTGTATCATAATTACATCAGTTAAACACCAGTAATGAAATCCAATATAAAAGCTCACAGTTATTTGCTGTTTCGCCTTTGCTTTGCATGTTTGGACTGTCCCTAGTCAACTAAAATCCAAATTAAGTGAACCTGTTGCCTGTCCAGCAGACACAGAACATCATTCATTTTGGAGTCACATGTATTTACTCTTCTTTAGGTCTCCACCTTTAATAGAAACATTTAGGGCTCTTTAACTGCTATTTGTTAGAACTTTTACCTGAGCCAGCTGCTAACTTTGTCTGTGGGCTGTTTTGTGCTAGGCAGGCAGTCGAAAAGGCTGGAAACGAGATTCATGAGAGTGGAGTTTATGGGCAAAAATAAATAAACAATAAGCTAAAAGATGAACATTTATTTTACATACAGCAGAGGGGAACAACAGATCCAAGTGATAAGTGATTTGTGCTGGTTTGCCACTGCACCTTCGGGAGGTATGGGGACTTCTGTCTAATATAAGACACCATTGAATTACATTATGGGGTGTGAAGGATCCAGGGTTTTTTGAGCTTGACCTATAGTAAAATGTCAGGATATGTTGACTGCTGCTGGTTTTTGACCATTCATTTTATAAATATGTCTCCTTCTGAGCCACCAAACCATTAATATGAAAACACATTTAAATTGTTTTTGGTTTCTGTCCTAGTGTGGTGGACAACTTTTAAAGTTATAACCTGAAGCAACTACTTTGCTTGGATAGAAAACAACAATACCAAAAAAATTAAGAAAATAGAAGCAAACAAATAATTGATAACTCTACAACATTAAGTAAGATTGTCTAACTTTGCCAGAACTATCACACTGTGTTTTTTTTACTGCAGTGCAGGAGGAATCTCTGGCAGAACCCATTATTATTCTGCAATGATGCAATGAAAGTAAAGTTTTTGACTCAAACTCGCAGCTGGAATGTGTGTGAGCTATTGTATATACTCTGTGTTATTCAGTGGACACAAACCAAATCTGGCTTCTCCTTAATGACTATTTTACAGACATTTTACAGACATCTACTGTAACAGTAGAATACAACATTTGAATTCCAATAAATATGGCATTGATTTACGATTCAACAATAAGGTCAAGCTTTACGATAGGGCTTTTAGTTTGCTAGATCAGGACATGTGTGGAAGGGATTTGAGGATCATTACTGATGCCGCACAGACAGGTCTGACTCTAAATTAACTGCTGATTCAACACACCTGGGAGATACCAGGAGAGAAACGGCAGACATGTTGGGTTATTTCACCCCATGGTGATCTTGGAAGGGTTAGGGTTATTGTTTGAATTGTTTAGTTGTTTTGGACTGGTTTCCAATTTGGAAACTTTGCCATTCACACTTTGACCTGTAAAATAAAATCTGAACTGCCTTCATTAGGTGAAGAGTGGTGAAGAGGCCTATCCTAATGGAAGGGCTATCATCACCATGTACCTCATGTGGGGATGTTGCATAGTGTGTCCAATCCAGCAGCCAAGCATGAGTTAAAACCTGTTCGCCGTACTGACAAAGGAACAAACAGGAACATCTACACATCAAACACAAAGAGTTCTTAGGTGGCAGGCATGTTAGGTGGAAGATCGGCCATGTTTCTAAAACAGTAAAACAAGCACATACACTTTCCATTCTTATTAAAACTCTGTCTTTTATTATCCACCATTCTTTTGCTGCAACATGATGTGATTTTTGGAAGCTAGCTAGACTTGGCTTTGACTAGCTTAGCTTAGCATGATGCTTAATTATTTGGTTCCACATCTGCCCTAACTTTGAGTCTTGGAACATTGCAGCAGCTCTACTCCACAGACCACAGAACATTAAGAAGGTTTTATTTATTTCATTTCCAGATAAAAATAATGAAAGAATTGAAAACATATGCATGTCGCCTGCATGAGAAAAGAAACTGTCCCAAGTCCTGCAGGTACAGACAGATGCAAAGAGCAGAGAACAGTCCCACAAGGTTTCCACATAACTGACTTGAATAAGCTTTATTCAATATCTTCCTTTATTACCACCACAATGGGCTTCAGGCCACAACTACATTTCTTTATGCCTGAACAGATCTTAATTTCAATACATTTTATTCATCTGGGGCTGATTGTGTTCTAAACCAATTAAGATGTCATACACCTTCACAGGCAAGGTCATAGTGTCTGGAATCTGCATCGACAATACCAGATTTTAAAATCAATTTGCAGCTTTATAAAGCTAAATTACAAAATGGAAATAATCCATTTGCAGTAAGGGATTTAATAAGGCCAGCAAAAACTGCAGCCAGTAATGTAATTGTTGTTTCATTCAAATGAAGCACTTGCTGTCCTCTGGGGTTGGCTGATTATCAAAGGCTCCTTTCAATCCTCTAGCTTTACAGCTCAATGTGTGTCGGGCTAATGGGCTTCGGCCAGTTATAGTATATTGCTAATGTATCTATCTTAAGAAAAACCAGCTGCCTAACGCACACTCACAGTCCATATCCTCAGTATAATGAAATGGGCCATTTTATAAATGTTTAGCTTGGTCTTACAAGCATTCTTGCATAAAAACACTCAAGATAATTTGAGTCAATCTTTAAAATAAGGGGAGCAAAAATGATAATGAACAACTCTGTAGTGTATTAATGTTTCTGTCTTCTGACTTTCTGCGGTCCTTTTTCTCTCTAGTATCGTTTTCCACTCTGTGTCCCTCCCATCTGACTCTCCAGCCCCTCTTCCATCCTTTTCACCGCAGCCCTCTGATCATGTTTAATTCCCCACCTGCTCTCCGTAGATTAACGTCTACTTGTGTAATCCCATTAAGTGCCCTGTGTTTCCGCCTGGTGCTCATTACTCCTCCACCACTCCACGGCAGAGTCTGGAATTGACTCAGGTCTGACATCCAGCCCCACATGAGGCCATCCTCAGTCCCTTCCCCCTTCAACATTCTGCAAGACCCAGCTGCCCTCCAAACTTAACTTGGCTTCGTCCTTGTGACTCATGTTTAAGTAAAAGTCTAGAATAGGGAAGAAAAACCTAACTCCATTAGGCTACTATTACTTTCTTTACAGATATTTTTAGCTACACTGGCGCGCCGCTGCTGTAGGCACGGTGTTGGTCAATCGGTCCACCACTTTGGTCCAGACTGAAATATTTGGATGGATTGCTATTAAACTCATATTGATATCCAAGGTGCCCAGAGGATGAATTCTAATTAGTTTGGTGATCCCTTGACTTTTCATCTACCACCATCTGCTCAAAATTCAATTTGTCCAATTTGGTTTACAATCAAATACATCAGCCTGATCTGTACTTTGTGTTCAGTAATATTTAGAAAAAAGCTAACATACTAAACTAAGATAGTAAACATGACGAACACTAGAGACCATCATGCGATGGTGTCAAACCATAAAGCCAAATTGGGCCAGGGGCATAAACTGGGGCGACCAATGGCCCCTTCCCCACTTCCTACCCCCTCTATTTCCGGCCCCTTTGCTTGGACCACAGCCATCTTCAAACGCAGCCTTCATTTAGGTCTCAACTGCACACCTGTAAAGTTTCGTGTTGCAAAATGGGGCCAGTGGGTGTAAAGTGGGAGTGTAAAGAGGGGGTGCCAATGACCACCGTTGCCTGGACAATGACCATTTTCTGTCTCTCTCTCTCTGTTTGTGAACAAATGTTGTCACTGCGACAGCGTCGCAATCGTGCAAGATGCAGTCACGTAACTGGTGTGTAGTTGAGATCAAAATGATGCTCCTATCTCAATAGCATGCTGCTTTCTGTTTGAAGTCAGCCATGTGATGGTAGGCATAGCTAATGAATGGATGTTTCAGCTCTTGTCTTGAGCATATGTTTTTTCACACCGTAACAAGCTAAGCTGACCATTCCCAACTGATTTTCGGTTTGATTTTTAAAAATCAAAATTGCCCGTGTTCAATCATTCGGCCATGCTTGTTGAATCAATGGATAATCAACAAAATTTGCTTTTGGGGGGCGATGAAAGAGGGTCATAAATTGCTGTCAGAAATTAGTTAGAGTAGACACTGCTGGTGAGCATGCAGCCCTCAGTTTGCACTTGAAGTAAAGATCTGTTTGCTCAATATTATCTACATGGCAAAATGTTTACATCTCTGCAGCGTTAACACAAACCATCCTCTGTTTTATAAAATATTCTCTGTGTGTCCTCCCAGTTGTTGTTGTGGCTTCTTGTCTGATCGTGACGGATAAAAGCACTCTGGAATAAAGTTACTGTGGGATGCAGTTTGTGTTTGGTGGCCTCGAGACTGGGCAGCGTGCCTTGCAGTCTAGCAAAATCATGCGGGCACACCGCAGTGAAACATTCTGAGAAAATAAGTCTCCCCTGCACCTAAGTGTGATTTATGTGCAGCAGGACACCAGTGAGAAGTTCTTAAAACCTGACAAAATGCCTCCTTCTATGATCCCTTCAAGGTTGGCAGACAGTAGAAGAAATAGTCTTCGGGTGTCAGTTGCTCACCTTAAACACTTCCACTGACACTAGTCTTGTACTATATATCTGGAGCAATGAGACGCTGTCTGCTCTGCCTGGGATCCAACAGAGCTCTTTGAATGTTTTTTAATGGGAAGATGCCGGAAACACATCCCTGCTGGACCAGCAGCCAGTAACTAACTCCTGCTGTCTTTAAAGTCCGGGCAAGCAAGAGCACTCGTTTACCCAAGCATCATTAATCTTACTTTTCCTTGGCCTGTCCTCCTTCCACCTCCTCTTCTCCCAGGGTGGTCCCCCTCGGGCACTCGTTTGCCTCCCCAGCTCGTTTTTGCTTCTGTAACTCTCTCTCTCTCTCTCTCTCTCTCTCTCTCTCTCTCTCTCTCTCTCTCTCTCTCTCTCTCTCTCTTGCTGAGGTATATCGGTATTTTCATTCACCCAGCCATCCTGCAATGTCAAGGGATCAGGCACTGAAACGCCACTCGGCATAACCAAAAGCTTAGTCTTTTCTTTTTCTGTGATTGAAATTCTTTCGTTAGCTGTTGGTTGCTCCTCAATGCCCATCTCTGATGCAGCAAACACCCTGGCAATAAGCTCGTGTTTTGTTCCTGAAACCTTTAAATTCTGCTTGTGGCAAAATACTTTCAAAGCTTCGACTTTCCACATCTGAACCTCATCATAAGAAAGGAGTTCAGAACTCATTATAGAGTAGTAGGTTTGTTTACAACACGCTTGAAGAATAAGCTAAATACAATGTAAACACGTAGAGAAGAAATCCAATATGGCGGCCCTTGTAGAGTTGGTGCTCACTTTTCTAGGCTTGCCACACCAGCATGCATTGCGATTCCACCGGAAGCCCGAAACTCCGATTCCGTCTATAGCCTTCCCCCCTGTGTTTGGCCATGACACATATAATCCAAGAAAGCCAAGAAAGTTGGTCAAATCTGTGAAGACCTCTACTGTATGCATATACGGTACATAATGTACTTTAAGGCATGGTCGCAGACTGTACATCAAGTTGCGCCTGTTGCTGCTTGAGACGGTCTGCTTCTGTTTCAAAGATAAGTCTGTCAATAAAGGTTCACAGCAAACACTCTCCCTCAGCGCTCCATTATAGCTGATAAAGAAAAACAACATGCATGTTTAAATCAAATGTCAAGAACATAACATTACTGCGGAAGCCACTTGCTTCAGCACTGCAATTGAAAATCCTTTTATGTCATAAACGTTTTGGTATGAAGGTTTTCATGTTAGCTCAGGGGTTTGGGCTCAGAACTCGCACTGCTTACAAGAACATGTGAACTTGAGAAGGAAATGATTTGATCGGACATGCTTCACAAAGGAATATATGGCCCTCTGTCATAAAAAAAAGAAAGAAAAAAAGCCCTTATAAATGTTATTGTTTTGAGAGAAGGGTCTGCCTCCTTTATGGCCTTTCATAAAGGCAGAAATGACAAAAGTGAAGACTGAAAAAACCGAGCGCCCAGATGTGTGGGGAAACTTCAACTGTTTGAATACATTTATTTGACCGCCCTTGCATGAAACAGTGGATGAAAGTAAGGCAGACAATGAGATAGCTTTGATGTGAATAGGTGAAGCTCTTGGCCCCTCGACGCAGGGGCCTTAAGGACCACTTTTCATGTTAGTGGGTCTCAGTTTGAAGAGCTATTCATTGGTAAGCTATTGTGAGATGATTCAGTTGTTGTGCTGCAGCCATTAACTGTTGTTGTAGTCAAAGTAACGATAGATCTGGAATAATCAAGAAAGCTGCATCGTTGTGTTCACAAGTATAGATGATCCACTTTACTGCTGTGTTATTCTGTTGTGTTGGCTTATGGGTCTTTAATTATCACTAGTCAAAATGTTTTCTTAATCTGTTCCAATCTCCGTTCTGAAGCTCATTTCATAAATCTGGATAGCTTTTTTACTTATTTATTAGTCACTCTTGTCCAATGCAGCTGCTCTAACATATTGACGTGACTGTAACGCTAAATGAGTGATCATCTTTCACTACATAGTGAGGAAGCACCATGGAGACAAACAGGCAGTTTTTTGTCAAAGGCGTGTTTTTAGTCAAATTAATGTAGATGAGTGCTTTAAAAAAACAAAAAAACATTAGATAAATAATTAGTAGACATTATTTATTCATTATTTAATTGTTTGTTAACAGAATTTTTGAATAAACAAACAATGTACCATTTGTTAATGATTGTTACAAGTATCCTTATCGCAGCGGCTCAGGTTCAAATCCGACCCATGGTCCTTTGTTGCATGTCATCCCATCTTTCTCCCCCTTTTCTTGTCTATCTTCAGATGTACTATAATAATAGGCAAAAAGCCCTATATATAATCTTAAAAACAAACAAAGAGACTGTTATTATTTCTGATGCAAAGAATAGAAAGATACACAAAACTAAAAATGATTATTAACAGCTGACCCTGGGCTAAGGCGGGGTTCACCCTGGACAGGGCTCACACAGACTCAGTTCAGTTCAATCCAATTTAATTAAATAGTATACCTTACTGTTCTCTAATGGAGTTTCCATGTACCGGTATTAAACACAAATACAGAAATGTATACCAGATTAGAACAACAGAAACAATAGATATTGATATTGACTTAGTCAATATCTCCATACGGTGCTACAAGTGTTTTTCATCACTGCAAAATTTGAAATTTCTCTTTTTCATTAGAGTGTTAAAATAGAAAGAATCTGAGAACAAACAAAACGTATAGGAATTAATTAAGAGTATGTCAGTGGGACTAAAAGCATCAGAAATCTCAGAGTTAGGTTTCAAACAGAGTTGCATTCATGAGCTGCTTAAAAAGCAAACATGGACACAATGAAAAGGGCCTGAGTGCATTTGACAGTTCCTTTGGTTAAAATGTTCTATTCACCAGTCAAGTGTTGTTATACTGTTACTATAGGTCTTATTCATTTATATATTAAGTGATAGTAGAACAATGGCCTATAGTAAAATCATTATTATTCCAACAGTGGGGACTTAAAAAAACACAATACAATAGAATACAAATACTTTGTGTTAAACTAACAAATACGGATTAAAATAGAGAATTCATTCATGTCTGCAGGATCATATTAATGTGGTTACTTTGGATGGTTTTACTCTGTTAGTTTTATTTATGCATTTTTATAGTTACCAATCACTCTAAAACATCACTACTGCTCACGTACTACTGCTACTTAAATATAATTTTAATGTACTTGTACTTTTTCCTAGTAATGCCTCTTTATACTATTTAGTTTTGTACTACATTTAATAAATCTGTGGTTTGTGAGTTGCAGTTCCACATCTATAAACGTTTTTGCTTTGAGCCCCAAAGAGGTAAAATGATCCAATAAAGAACAATTTGATGTCCAAAAGATGAAAACACATGTGTGTATTATATTATATTTCTTTATTCGTACTCCATTAATTATACCTTATTATATACATCATGACTCGTAAGATTATTCTCATGACCCTTTAGTGGGGGTCCGACCCATGGATGTATAAAGAGAGGTGGATACAGCGTTGGAGGCGGGGCCTCGTTCGTTCCTATGATATTTAACAGTTACTACCTTGACACAATACTTCAATAAGATTTCATTGTAATGGAGTATTTTTACATTGTTGTAATATTATTTGTACTTCAGTAAAAGATGTGAATATCGTGTAGAACGTTAATAAACGATAAGGACAACATGAAGTCCTTTCATTATTTTACAAGATTTTAATGATCTCCTTGGAGCAGAAAGTCAGTTGGAGCTCCACAATCACTGTAATTATAAAAGTGAAGGTCACCAGGAGCGAAGTCACACTAGTGAACAGTTCCTTGAGTGGAACAATAAAAATCCTGTTTTTAAGGTCCTGAAAACGATGATGATCAGACAAGATAATACCTTCACAGAAGATAGCACACATTCCACAGTCCCCTGCATATTTAACCTTTGCAAAGTAACAGTATTTAGGACGATCCACCCTTTTTAATTAATTAGTCTATATATTCTTTTTCTTCTTAAGTGTGTTAATTGATTTGTTGTTCTCCTCAACAACTGCCTCGCCGATAATTTGGGGCAGTTGCGGGGCGGTGATCATTAAAAATCCATTGTTTGAGAGAAAAACTTCAAAAGCTTGGCAAGACCGCCAGCCCATCTCCCAATGAGTGCAATTAATGTTTCCAATGGCTGCTAATAACAACGAGTTGGAGTGCAGCAAACGAGAGAGAAAGATTTTGAGAGATCTTCAGCATGGTACCAGAGGGATGGGGAGGGTGAAAAAGCTCTTTATGGATTCCGACCCTAATTGACTACCTTATTATGAACTATTCACAGCAGTCTTTTGGGAAACATCCTCCTGTGGTGCTTTATAAAGACCAGAGCCTGATTCCCCAAGAGGACAAGAACAACAGGTGGCGCCAGTCCCAAACTACTGCATTGTCTGCTACTTCCATTCAAATCCTGTACATATGTGCAGCTAATCAACAAATAAAGCAGAAAATACAGTTTCTTGTTTACCGCTAGATGGCTCGGATTCAAGATATGTTACTCTTTGCCAAGATATGACTACTTGCCTGACTTGATAACATGCAGTTAAGCAAAAAACTATATTTGTTCGTCTTCTCAGTCGGGTACAACCTGCACTGACTTGCACTAAACTTTCCAAACCTGTTATCTATGCAGGGTTGTTTATTTGTAATTTTATGAGAGTGAACTAGCCCCTTAGGTAATACAAAACTGAATTAAAAAAAACATCTTTATTTGCTGTGCTGCCGTGTTGAACATTTAGAATAAACAGAGGAAATGTAACATGTTTAAAACGGCAGAGCTGGGAGAGCCTTGGTTGCCAAGTAGTTACAGAGCATGATACATAGCCGTAACCATAACCGGCACCGTTGTTGCTTTTCATACCCCTTTCTATCTCTTCACAATTTCTACAATGCTCTGTCAAGAAAAGGCGAAAATGCCTTAAAAAGAATCGAAAATAAATAAATGGTCGTGCTGCAGGAAATTATAAAAAGCAATTCTGTTGGTCTTTAAAACCCCTTTGTTCCGCTGTCACACATACACCTGAACTGTTAACTGAAAAGCTCTCTATGTTGAACTAGAAATTAGATTTACATGCAGTTAAGAATGCAAACTTCTATATTGGTATCTATACCATATGGCCAGAACAATGAGTGGGTACACAGGAGTCCCGACGAACCATCTGCAGTAGGTGCACCATTTATTTTCTAATTGTTCCGGGTGTTCAGAACGCTGAATCGTACCAACGTACATAAATATCCAAAACAAATGAAGTCAGTGAAATAGTTTGCACGCTATAATGAGATTTTTAAACTTTCAAAACATGACATTCCCAAAGATAGCAAACTGTTATAAGGGATACTACATTCTAATAATCCATATTTTATGGATATTTCATAAGGTTGCAAACAATTGTGAAGGAGCTTCATTGACCAAGCAGGTGATATGCCATTTTATAAATTAGTTGGTTTTAGTTTTGAAATGTGTCTTTTTATTATGTAATCTGGTTTTGTTGAACATATTTTCTTTATTTCGATTGTTTACATTCAAGTATTTGTTTCTTGTTTGCCACATACGCACATGGGTAAAGGGTAAAACTGTTCATTAAATTAAAAGATAAAGAGCTATAAATATGAAGCTTCTTGCCAAAAGAACAATAAACAGTATATCAGCTAAATGGCTAACCAACAAGTCAATATAGATCTATGATAAACTAGAAAAGTGCTCTCAGTAGAGTGCAGAACTCTGCCAGGTGTGCTTGACTCCAGGGCAGGGCTCAAGACAAACTTTATTTCACCACTGTCCCTGAACAGTCCCGAAAAAACATTTTAACTGTCAGAAAGTTAAAGTAAACTGTCTCAAAATCCAAATCACTTGTTCACACTATGATTTATTTAAAAATAATCCAGGAGGAAGAGTCAGCCGTAAAGAAAATCAATAAAATAGTTTTTTTTCAAAACTCACCACAACCACGAGAGATCATTGAGCATACAGTCATAAATGAGCACACAAAATACTTCTCTGATTGGTCCAGTAGTATGTGAGAATGGCTGTGGACAACGACAGAGAAGTAACACAAATACACACACACACACACACACACACACACACACACACACACACACACACGTGGAACGCATCTTCTCCCAGATGGAGATAATAACCTATTTTAAGTTTATTTATACAAACATAAGATAAAATCTACAGTACAACCTTCTCCTTGTTAGAAAGTGGTGGCTAGGGATGTAAAGAATCTGAGGTACAAGATGTGAAGGGGTGAGGTATGATATGTAGAAGGGTGGTGGGCGATGGGTCCGGAGGGACAGGATCAGGATGTGTGGGTACATGTGTATTATGTGTGGTAGAGGAATTGGTTTGCAGAGCTGGGAACACAACCTAATTGGCTGAATTAACAAGACGCTTTATCGGGTTCACTGCAGGCAGGAGGAGGACATTCTTAAAGCAATATAACACCTGAGGCTCAACCGCAGGGAAGAAGCCAGCGATGAGCACAAATGACTGGAATAAGTGGTAGATAGTGACACATCCACTTAAGCAATAGCATTAGTACTAACATCTGGGAATTACAGGGGTGAGGGGCACGGAACGGAAGAGAGCAACTCAGACAGTTGTAAGAGTCCCGCCTCTCCAATCTTTCCTGAAAACCCTCGTATCTGTGTCTTCTCTAACTATTGTGGGGAATGTGGGTGACAGGGAACATTTCTTCTGAGTGTTGCTCAAAAGAATGAATTGACTTTCTCATGTTCCTCTCTGTCATTCATTATTTAAACCCTCTTGTTTGCTCTTCGCCTCAGGGGCAAAGCTTTTCTTGCCTTTAATAACCTTTGTGCTGGTGCTTCAGGTCTCACTGTTGTTTTGTTTCGTACAATAGTGGAATGATGGTGGGGATGAATAAATGAAGAGGAGTACTGGCTGCTCAAGCTGTGGTTTCTCTCACCTCTTACAGGAAGAATAATCCTAAGTGACTGTCAGTTAAAGGTATGGAGAAACAGTACAGTGTACAACACATAACCCTCGAGGTGAGGATGAGGTTGAGGAACAAAGGGATGGAGCTATAAGGAGGGATACATGGAAGAGAGGGGGTAGATGATGGAAAGTGAACGGCAGAGTAGATGAAATCTGTTGGCTGAATCATCCGTTACTAAATACAACCTCCACAAGCGGTCATTGGCTCGTACATCCATTAGCGCTGTTCCCTGTCAGCTGATGTTAGATCACCGCTTTCTTAGCACCCCTAATGCTGTGTTTGCTTTGTTCCCTGTCAGCTGGTGTTTGATCATCCGCATAGCACCGCTAATGCTGTTAGCTCTGTGAGCTGTTTGCTAACGTTGGATCACCTTGCAGCTTAGCTCGGCTTATGTAATATTAGCTTTGTGTGCATTTAGCTTATCTTGGTTTGACCGTAGTTTGAGTCCGGTAATATTATCACATACTGTGCAAGCCGGGAATGGGAAAAAAGCATTATGTAATTCTCAGTCACCCCCACGTCGTCCTGCTGTGTGACACCTGAGACAACCTCTGCCAATGAATGAGTCTGGACACGCGCCTGATAAAGACGTATGCGTGTCCTTTTCATACATTATTGACAGAAGCACCCATGACTGAATTATTAATGGTTTGAAATGAATTCTACTGCAAAACATATTGTTTTCTAATAATCATAGCACACCGTTTTTGAGAGGTGTAAGCCAGTAAACATGTGTTTTTTTTACTTGGATTATGACATTAACTTAATGTAGTTGCTGGTAATTTCTATCAGTAATTAGTTTTTGTCATTGTCTCGTTAATGTATAAGATAAAAACACTCACAGTTTATCTGGTCCACTATATTTTACACCACCAGTACACCCTCTTCATTTCACCCATCCAACAATCGTCTCCTCACACAGACTCCCCTAACTTCATCTACCCTCCTCCCCCCCTCTCCAGCTCCAACACAAAACACAAACCTTTTTCTCTGCCACATATCTGGTTAAGAGACTGCTGTGCCGCTCTTGGCTCTCCGGCTGCTGATGTTGACGTTCATGGAAGACTGGGTGAACAGGCAGAGCAGACAGTTAAGGTCCCCAAGGTGTGGAGGCTTGCGTTCGCTGCACTGATGCTCACTGAAGCCAGCAGGTTAAACAAAGTCATCCCAAACTACTGTATTGGTTTGCTGTAAATGCAAACATTTTTTTCACCATCGTTTTAGGTCTTGAAACAAAAGATTTAATGGTAGTACAATGGAGTACAAGAATTTTTTTTTTTAAATGCTAAAAAAGAGGAAGTCGGGATGACAGAGAAGAGGCTGACACACAAAAAATGAAAGCTCAGTCGCTGAACTACAGTGAATTCCAATTACTTTTCCAACGGTCGAGACAAGTGTCAGACGCGTCGTGAATTTATCAAAACAGAGGAGGCGTAGCTGGCACATCCTGAGTTTCATTTCATTTTAATGCATAGAGATGGAGGGGTCAGTGTAGATAGCTGTCACACAAGCACAGATGCAATGTACAGAGATGAGCTGCAAAACATTTTGGTCTAGTGATGTGACTATTTCTGATGAGATACTGGTGAATATTAAAAATATATGTAACTATGAACATGGCTTCTTGGCCTAAATGATGATGGTTACATTTCAGAGATTTCAATACATTTTTCATCATGTTTCGGTTATTTTAAAGTAAAGTAAATAGTTAGTAGTTCAGTATGATCCTGTTGTACGCTCCTCTCCTCTTTTTACTCTTCTTCCTCAGTAAACTTAGTTTGACCCTGGGGACTGTGTGTATCTGAAGCAACAGTAAGCAAGACTATTCTGGGCAGTTAAAATAGCATAAGCATCTGTTTAGACTGTTACAGTCTTTGTTTGCTTTTTAAAACGGTTGTGTGTTTTCATCCAGCAGTGAATCCTGCCAGAGTGCTTTGCTCTGCTCTGAAAGCACAAGGTTTGCAACTTGCATTGAAAAAATGCGCTTGATTTACGCTAAGGACATGCATTGCCCAACACTTTTTCAAACACACACGCAAACTAGATACTCATATCCATAAAACAGCAGACATAAGAATGCAAAGTAAACAATATCCTGCTTGGAGGCTGTCTAATTAATGACCTACACAGTATAAGACACACTACTGCGTTCCATGCCTTCACTGAGGGGTAAAAAATGGAAATGAAGAGGATCATTATGCGTAATGCATCATTAATGAAAGCATTTTGTTGCACTTATGCTAAAAAACTGTACAAACCAAGCTGAGATGTGCCAGAGGGCAAAAGAGAAGAGAATATGGGGCAGTGGGATATTATTATACTCTCTCCCCCCCCCCCCATTCTATTCAACCTTACACTATTATTTCTATATATGTTTCCGTTTGTATTCGGACTCACAAGGGACTCCAGGTATTCTGAGGGTGTTTTGTAAAACCAAGACTAATGGTTATTTAAAGTTAGGTAGCTCCAACCATGCAATGTGATTGGTTCACGGTGATAAAATAAACGTCTAAATTAATTTACAATTTCAGTGTCACTCCTCGTCTAAGAAAAGTTTGACTAATGTGTTGTCATGATGGCTTAGCGACAGGATCACTTCCTGGCTGGCCTGATTGGGAGTGGATTTCCAGAAAACACCCGCCTGCTTAATGACATGCAGAGCTGCATAAAGAGGAGCTTTGACAATGTTCGCAAGAAAATGCAAGCAAGCAGGAATGCAGCAGAAACACTAACCAGTTCCTCAGCAGCACCATGATTCAGAAACTATCTGATGCGGGTCATGGCTCGAGAGAGATTACGGCCCTAAGTAGCCACAAGTGTGAAACCTCAGTCCAGAGTTATTGGCCACCAAAACTCTGGAACCGGAGAAAGTGGAGCAACATCCTCGCCAAGCAAACCAACACACCTCCACCTAACAAAAAAAGGCAAGCCCATAGTACAAGCAGTTATCAAAGTCATCCTACAGACGCCTGACTTTTTTTCCGGGGTTGCACAATAAATGGCAACATACAAATAATGAAATCAATATAACGCTATCCTGTGATGAAAAAATAAATATGGTAGCTGCTATTGTGCGTTCCATAGCAACCTCCTATATGTGCAGCCAGCCAGCCCAGGAGAGCCTATTTTATTGTGATTACTTGATGACCGTTTTCTAAAAGCCAAGTCTCACGACAGGCCGTAGTTAGTTGTGATTATATCACAGCTGTGGAGCGTTGTTAATTACGAGCCGTCAATTATATACAGTATATCTCAAAAGTGAGTACACCCTTTAGATTTTTGCAAATATTCTGTTATATCCTTTCAGGGGATAACATTATCCTACTGAAACTTTGATATAACTTAAAGTAGTCAGTGTGCTGCTTGAATAACAGTATAGATTTATTGTCCTTTGAAAATTACTCAGTACACAGCTGTTAATGTCTAAACAGCTGGCAACAAAAGTGAGTACACCCCATAGTGAACATGTCTAAATTGTGCCCAAAGTGTCAATATTTTGTGTGACCACCATTGTTATCTAGCACTGCTTTAACCCTCCTGGGCATGGAATTCACCAGAGCTGCACAGGTTGCTTCTGGAATCTTCTTCCACTCCTCCACGACGACATCACGGAGCGCACGGATGTTGGACATCTTGCACTCCTCCACCTTCCTCTTGAGGATGCCCCACATGTGCTCAATTGGGTTTAGGTCTGGAGACATACTTGGCCAGTCCATCACCTTAACCTTCAGCTTCTTCAGCAAGGCCGTTGTCATCTTGGAGGTGTGTTTAGGGTCATTATCATGTTGGAAAACTGCCCTACGGGCACAATTAGGACATGTTCACTATGGGGTGTACTCACTTTTGTTGCCAGCTGTTTAGACATTAACAGCTGTGTACTGAGTAATTTTCAAAGGACAATAAATCTATACTGTTATTCAAGCAGCACACTGACTACTTTAAGTTATATCAAAGTTTCAGTAGGATAATGTTATCCCCTGAAAGGATATAACAGAATATTTGCAAAAATCTAAAGGGTGTACTCACTTTTGAGATATACTGTAATCACAACGTACCACGGCCTTTTGTCATCTATTACTTAACATGAGGACAGTTTATGTTCACACAGACCTGGATGATTCCATATTGTTAGTGTTTTAGTGTTTTTTACATTGACATTTCTTACTTCCATCACACCAGAGTAACTGGCACAGTAGGTGAGCACTACATGCATTCATTAAAGCTTCCTAATTTAACTGAAATTGTCCTTAATGTGAAGTAATTAAACAACGTAATGTGAATTATGAAAGGTGTCCTGCAAAAACAGGATGAAAATTGCAACCATTCTCATATTTCAAGCAAGCAATGTTTTGTTGGTATGCCAACCCCATGTTCATATATAGTATATATATATATATATATATATATATACTATATATATATATATATATATATATACCGTGTTTACCTTGGAGAACATTTCATCAAGTAGACTAATTCCACTGGTGAAGAATGCTTAAAAGCCATAACATGTTTTTCCTGTAATTACAGCCATTATGTAACAATAACAATATATATAAGAACAGCTCGTTATTATCATCAACCTTTAAACACATCAAATGAGCACAAGTTTGCACTGAAAACTATTAAAAGTTATGTACAGAATCTTTCATAAAAGCTGCACAACAGTGATTTACTGTCTGAAGACCTCTCGTGGGTATTGCTCCATCATTAATAATGATTTTATTTAAGTATTTTTTATTTGTACCACTATGTTTGTGCAATGCAGGGGAAACGGTGCTCACTGCTGTAAGATAGTGATTCAATACCTGATAGCAATGCTTCCGGTTTGGCCCCATAAAATAAAAATAGATAGTGTCAGTGAGTGAGAAGCCAGTGAGGGATTGTGCCCTTGTAACAGAAATAAGGACTTTGGTGCAGAGAGATGGGGGTGGGGTTTAAGGTGCAATATGGGCACACCAAAAAATGGTATGGCATATACATGGCACTGCTTCATGCGGGAACTTGAACATCACAAGTTATGTCTTGACACATACAACAGATGTGCTTGAAGAAAAAACACTCAACCACGCAGTCTAAAACTTGTCCCAAACTCAACCCACCAAATCAAGCAGACAAGATATTACTAGGATTTGCTGAAAAACAGAAGATCAATATTATGTGTATAGTAGTTTAATTACATTTTTTCATTTAATTTAAAAAAATATATTTTTGTCATGGCACCAAATAAACACAAATGAGTTGTAACTTGTTTCCAACAGATAAAAACATCTGGAGTGGAATTAGTAAACTGACGTACACACTGCTAGACTGGGACTGTGTCACATGGAGAACTGGCAAAGGCAATGGTCAAGAGATCCAGCCTAACATCAAGGGTGAGGATGAGGTTATGTAACACTGGTGTGTGTGTACGTGTATATAATTATTTATAGAGAAGGAGAGGTGAGGCACTGTCATAGTATGTATCTATGTATCCCGCCTGTCATAGGAGCAGTGATTAATGAGATGGGCTGTGCAAAGATAATTACGAGAGAAATATGTCTTTGTGTACAGTGCAAAGGTGTCTGTGTGTAGTATATAAATTATATTTATGTTAAATACATAGTTAAAGCGACTATAAACCATATTTTTATAGTAACAATGGATCACAAGATTACTTATATGTGAAAGGTGTTGCCCATATTGTCGACCCGAGAAATAATTATCACATGATTCTGCAGTTCCCTTTAGCTCTAAGGGTGTTTTAGCATTCGCTGCTGAGTTTTGGTTTTCCAGCCCACAACTTGACTATTGGTTCCCTCTCATCGCTATCAACAGCGCTGTTTCCAGGAAGCTGTTTTCTGCGGAAAAAAAGCTAAAAATCAACTGTATGTAGAACTGCACAGCACTAAACAACAAACAGACAAAGTTAGCAACCAGCTGGTGATCATAGTGGGGCACTATAAAGCTATAAAGCCAGATATTTCACTCAAGAGTTCATAAAGACTAAAGCAGAGCTACATTAAAACATGCCTTCAAAATGAATGCTAAAGTTAACAAGGTTTAGCTAACAATGTGATAATATATATTTTTTGTGTTTGCATTTTGTTTTGCTGCCCCCAAGAGGCTAAACAATTCTGTTATTTCATTAATATTTTGTTTAACTAGTGTAGTGCCTGTTTTGGTGTCACTGCTTCTTTGGTTTTAAAGTGAGGCTGTGCGCGTGTTTATGTTATCATCGCTACAGTCCACGCATCATGCATCGTGCAAAAGCTCACATTTTATGGCCTCAATTAATTCAAAGCCCCATTAAATGTGTATGCCCAAGGTTTGATGAATGCTTTGGAAGACAGTATACACATAGAGATGTCTTCATTTAAAGGCGGACCGGGTCTTTTGCAGATTTCTACAAAGCCACTGATCCAAATAACTTCACGTGTGGCACCGCACTCGCTCGGGTCCTCAGCAACACACACGCTAAGTGATAAGTAGATCAGTCAACAGGTTGGCGAGATAATCGAAACTCAGATACACACACATGCACACAGAGAGGTCTGCCATTAAAGTCTGATGATGATGGTAATGTATTTAATATGATTGGAAAAGTATTTATCTTTGGCCAGACTCATCCTTTGTCATGCCTGCAGTATGCTACAAAGCATAGAGAGGCGGTTGGTCTGAAGACGATGCGATAGCTTAATTGAGATATTGTTGGCATTGAACATTAAAACCTTTTTTCCATAATATCCTTTATTACAGTTTTGGTATAAACAGTACCACCTGATTACCACATGCTGTGTGAGATAATATAACTGCCTTGAGCGTGCAGAGATGTAATCGTCTATCTTATATATCTTATAGAAACTATAACTGGGTACAGAACTCTGCAAATTGGTACTTGGTTTCATTAGAGATATTGATTTTATTATTGAAAGCTCATCTGGGTAAACAGGTACCATATAAACTTAGTTTTAAAGCTGCTGTTTCAACACATGTCGTAACCCTGCTGCTACATTTTACATTCAAGAGACCTTCAAGAGCTCACTGATTGGTGACCAATCACACATTATGGTACATGGTACAAGAATAGATCTAAAATATAGAGCTGAGATTAGTGCACCAGTGCTTGTTATCAAATGTACTACATTTACATACTATATTTAAATCATCAATTGAGGAATGATCGTGTGTGTCTGTGTGTGTGTGTGTGTGTGTCTCTCATTGTATCGCTGCCTGAGACACTGTATAGCTTTTAAATGGTCTGATTTACATGTACACCTTGCTGTGCTAGGCTGCCATATTACCTGTCAGGGTTAGTTTATCTGGTACTTAAACAATAATTTTCACAAGCCTCCTGCATTTTTCTCCTATTAATGTAGCATCACTCATGCCTCACATTCTTTTTAATCATCTTGGTGCTTTCTCGCCTGTGCTGCAAACTCTCTTCAAAGAGCAAAAGTGAGACACATCTGAAACGGAAAGAAAATCAGATGCAAAAACACAAATGTAAGTTTGTGTTTATGTTCCACACAAGGCCTGTTGTCTTTGCTGAAGATATATTCACACAGTTAAATCCCTTTGGCCACAGACGACTCTAAACAATACTGTAGAAAGCACTTGTACAAATACAATCTGATCGCTCTGGAAAACTTCCACAAAATATTTTCTTACTCTGCTTTGCTTGTGAGCTGTGGCTCAGAGTGGTCGTCTACCAATCGAAGGATCGTTGGCTCGATCCCCGTCCCTGCAGTCAACATTTCAAAGTGTCCTTGGACAAGATACTGAACCCCAAATTGCTCCTAGTGTGCATGTGAATGTTGATCCCTCCCGATGAGCTGTTGGCACCTTGTAAAGCCTCTGCCTCTGTGTGAATGGGTGAATGCTGACATGTGATGTAAAAAAAAAAAGCGGTTTGAGTGGTCGCAAAGACACATTTTACATGCAATAGTAAAACCATAATGAATTCATAGTGAATTCTCACTCCACTTGCTATAAGTAGTCAGTAATCATCTGATCAAAAAAAGCCTGGGGCCAGATGCATACAATTCTGTATAGGTCGGTAACTAGAACTCTTTGCATGTCATGTACATATGGTTCTGTTTTATATCACAAGCCTGATTTACAGTCCCATCCTTAGTGTAGATAAAGCCTTGATCACCTGTGTGTTTATCACTTCTTCTGTCTTCTCCAGAAGTCTTTAGACCTTTCAATGAAAATAATGTGACATCCTCCAACAGTGCCCGAGCAGCCGTCCTCACGCATTATTGTGGCTGTTTATTGCACCTACAGTGTCAGCAATTCATCACACTTGTCACCAGCATCACCAAACTACAGGAAGATAATCATGATCATAATGATTACGTTTATAATGCTCATTTACATTATACTTCCCAATAAAAGATTAAATCAAAATAACACAAACACAGGGGAATAAATAGATGAGTCAAATGTAAATATAGAATTAGACTTGTCAAAGAAATGTATTACAAAAGTGGTTAAGAATGCTATGCTATGATGATTATTTTCTTCCACTTTTAGTACTGGTTGATGAATAAACAGAGTAGGCCCAAACATTGTTTTTAGGAATTGAATATAAAAACACTTTTTTTATTACTGTAAGTACAGCCAATATAGAATTTGGTTCTTGATACCCACCCCTATTAATGGCCTGATAAGGCCTGTCTGTGCAGCCGTTGCTTCCTGTTTGTCTTCTCCTACATTCATCTCCATCTCTCCACCTTTCTTTCACTTTTGCCCTATGCTCCCATTTCTCACTCTCTCCATCTCACCTGTCTTCCCCCTCATCTTCAGCTCCAATCCTCCCACTCTCTCTATCCATCTCCATTGTTACATTTATCTCCCTCTCACTCTGTCTGTTCTATTTTTCACTCAAAGAGTACATTCGGGATGCAGATAAATGTGATAGTTCACTGGCTGGGAGCCCTCTGCAGCTGAGACTTGGCAGACACCTCTCACACTGTATAAATCCACCAGGCCTTTTTCCCTTTTGGCTTTTCCCCTCATGCAGCTGGGTGATATATGAATTCACAGAGGAATTTTGGAAGTACTGTGGGAGGTGCTGCGGGAGTATGGGGTGAGAGGGTCACTTCTGAGGGCCATCCAATCCCTGTACGCCGAAAGCGAGAGTTGTGTCCGGATACTCGGCATTAAGTCGAATTCGTTCCCAGTGAATGTTGGCCTCCGCCAGGGCTGCGCTTTATCACCAATCCTGTTCGTGATTTTCATGGACAGGATATCGAGGCGTAGTCGTGGAGGAGAGGGGTTGCAGTTCGGTGACCTGAGGTGCTCATCGCAACAGTCACTGGATCGGTTCGCAGCCGAGTGTGAAGCGGTTGGGATGAGGATCAGCACCTCAAAATCTGAGGCCATGGCTCTCAGCAGGAAACCAGTGGATTACCTACTCCAGGTAGGGAATGAGCCTTTACCCCAAGTGAAGGACTTCAAGTACCTCGGGGTCTTGTTCGCGAGTGAGGGGACGATGGAGCGAGAGATTGGCCGGAGAATTGGAGCAGTGGGTGCGGTACTACCGTCACTTCACCGCACCGTTGTGACGAAAAGAGAGCTGAGCCAGAAGGCAAAGCTCTCAATCTACCGGTCGATCTTCGTTCCTACCCTCACCTTTGGTCATGAAGGCTGGGTCATGACCGAAAGAACGAGATCACGGGTACAACTGGCCGAAATGGGTTTTCTCAGACGGGTGGCTGGCGTCTCCCTTAGAGATAGGGTGAGAAGCTCAGCCATCTGTGAGAGACTCGGAGTAGAGCCGCTGCTCCTTTTTGTTGAAATGAGCCAGTTGAGGTGGTTCAGGCATCTAGTAAGGATGCCACCTGGGCGCTTCCCTAGGGAGGTGTTCCAGGCACGTCCAGCTGGGAGGAGACCCCGGGGAAGACCCAGGACTCGGTGGAGAGATTATATCTCCTCACTGGCCTGGGAACGCCTCAGGATCCCCCAGTCGGAGCTGGAGGATGTGGCCCGGAGATTGGGGTTCCTTACTGGAGCTGCTGCCCCTGCGATAAGCGGTAGACGATGGATGGATTTTGGAAGTTTGAGTGACACTTGTGGACCCGTAGGTTCTGCTTTGATTAGGGGCAAGAGACTCAGAACCTCTCAGCCCAGGTATCAAATATATAGAGACAGGATGTTTTAAGAGGTTAAGAGAAAGTTAGGAATAGGAGAAGGAAATAGCACTTTTTCCATTTTTAAGGCTAAAACATCAACGTCTCAGACAGCTACAGGGTTTTACTGAGTTTTTAGAGTCAGTGTGAAAGCTTGTTGGACTCCCTTGGATATGAGATTATGCGCACACAAAAAAAACCTAAAGAATAATGTCAGCCAAGATGCAATTTCCTCTCCCTGTGCCTAGTTTCTTTGATTAATTTGATCATTTGATTCCTAAAGACTTGGCAACCACCACCAGCAGCCCGTCACCTTTATGGACTTTTCATGGAGCGAGTAGGAGTAGTTCACATTGATCTTTAGCAACCGATCGCTAGTGGGTGTGCACTGATAGCTGGCACCACAGTTTGTCTTTGTCTGTGGCCGCCATGGCAAAAGTGTGGGAGGCACATTGGATCCACTCCATGTCCCCTTATTGACCTTTAGTCTGTCGATGAAAATGCTCCTCGATGCTTAATGCACCTTGGCTGGGTTTAAATGTACCTTTTATAATGTCAGTCCCTTGGTTCAGCAGCAGGGTTTCCAGGCTCCTTACTGTATTTAGTCTGTAAGTATATGTGCAGTGCCCTTTTGCTTCTAAAGCGCCATGTTCTGCTTAATGTATCCATAGTCTCAAATGGTCATCAAATGGTCGCAAAAAGGCTCATTAATCGAATCTTTAAGAAAAAGCACACTCACACACTATCATAACAATCGGCTCTGTCAGTAATTGCACCATTATCCCAATGGTTCTACCAATCATTACACCTCTCTATGAAAATAATGGCAAAGAAGAAGTGCAATTTTACATTTGAACTTGTCATAGTAGGAAAAGCACAAAGGTTCTCCAACAGTTCCACAGCAGCCGTCATTGTGCACCAGCTATTACGTAACCAAGGCTGTGCCTATTTATAGCACCCCCATCCATCAATAATTCACAGCACGTACCTGTGAAGACTTATTGGCTGTGATATCCCAATCAGCATTAATAAACATCAGATATATAATAAATGATTTAGCTGATAGTGCACTGCATCACAATAAAGAATCCAATTAAAAGAACAATAGTACAGATACAATGATGTCTGCAATGTAAATAAAAAGAGTGGTGATTGATCGAAATTCAGTTTATGAATGCACAGGCGAATTTCGACCGCAAAAAATCACTCAACCGGTGAAATTAGCTAACAACCCAAAACAATGTTTTAGCATTTGTATTCTATCTCTTGCCCTATTTTTGTGTCTCATATCACCCTGATTTAGCTTTAGAAAACGGTGTGTATGCATGCATATTCTCACTGCACATGTTGCTTTAATTAATACCAGTTTATGTGGGTTTTGGTCTGATGCTCACACACAGCTGATGTCGTCAGGGAGCAACAGAGATCTTAGGTGTTGAAAGTTTTTTTTAATAGTTTTTGTGCATCTTTGTGCAGCCTGGTCAAATCCAGGGTTGATTAATTATTTCAATCAAAACTGAGCCTATAATATCATCCTCCTAATTTCTACAGGCTACATTTGTATTCATTGGATAATGCTGCCACTGAACAGATGGCAAATGAAGACATTTTTGAAACAGAAATAATAGCATATGTAAGAAAAATCATTAAATTTGAGCCTTATGCAGCAGTGACCCTGTTTGTCACCCATCCTCTTCCTGCCTCACTTTTCATCACACCCACCTAGACGGATTTATTCCTGCCTCCATGCCCAGTAAATCCAACAACAAAAGCACAAGTGGCTTTGTTCCAGTAAATGAAATGTCTCACTGATAGGAGGGAGAGAATCAATTGCCGTTAGTTTTACTGTGTGTATAGGACAACATGAAGACGCTGTGACTGTGGCCATGGAAGAGCTATCAGGAAACGCCTCAGATCAATAGCATCGGGATTCAGACAAGCACTCCATCAACGAAATACTGAAGATGGAAGGAGAGCGTGTGTATATGTTTGTGCTTGTGTGAACAAGATATCTCCTGCTCCGCCTCCCAAAAGCACTAAGGGATGAGGCAAGGCATTCTGACTACAACATAACAACCACATCCTCCTGGGTGTAGATGCTCAAGAATGTCAGATTTATTTTTTCTGTCTTTTTTCTGTACACTGTGAGTGCTGAGAGCAACTAAGCAATCTTGGCTTTAGTGCAACTTGATCCCACTTTAGTGAAGAAATGAGTGCCAATATAAATGTGGAGATCTATCATTTAGCTTATGACATTGAGGGCCTTGATGCTTAATCCAGCCACCATAAAACTCTTCGTGTTTGTGTGTGTTTGTATTAACATGTCAAAGTGTGGCGCATCTAGGTAAAGGTGTGCTATGTGTGCGTCTTGCTTCAGAGAAGTGTGTGCACCCTGCCGCTGACGCTGATGGAGACGTGACTAGAACCTCAGTTGTCCACATTAGACTCTCATTATGCAGAATTTGCTTGGACCCTCACACCAAATTGGCAATTACCCTTTCAAGCATAGACACAAATACACACATGTGGCCCTTTGCATGTACAGCACACATACATAACACAAAAACAAGCTCTTAGGGATAAATATGCAGGCATATATAAATGCACGGGGCACACGTACACTCACAAAACCATGTACTCATCTTCCCCAGCTATAATATTTGGCGGAATATTTTAACAAACATGCCTCCTCTCTGCTCGCCCTTACCCCCAATTCCTGAAATGCTCTGCCCCGCGGCTCTTCAGCAGCTTTTTTCTTTTCTCTGCGCTGTCTACACTATGCATGCTTTAGTAGAATTAATAGAAGTCTCCTAGGCTCATCACAGTGAAATGGGTGCCATGTGCTGTGCTGTCTGCCAGCATGTAATTCATGTATAATACATCCTGTCTTCCCTTGGCTCTTATGCAGCGTAGGTGAAGAGACGCTTACTGAGTGGATGCCAAGTATGACCGCATAACAACGGAGCAGGGTCAGCCAGTGGGGGTGAGACACATACTGTACTATACTGTAGATGAAGAAAATGAGAAAAAACAGCGGAGAGGCATGCAGGGAGAAGACAAACAACAGAGGATAATGAGGAATAACTAAATGAAGATATAAACAAAAACACTTAATATTGAGGCTTTGCACCAAGAACATATTCAATACAAATACCAATGGTGGATACTAGTAGGCTACTTTTATTAGGTATCATTTTCAGGTTCATGTCCACTTTCATTTGAAAGTGTGCGCATATCCAGGCAAAGATACTCATGTCTTTTTTTGTCTTGCACCTAACTGCAGGGCACAACAGTGGTCCGCAAACTGTTCAAATAAGTAGTTTATTTCTCCTTTTTCTCTTTTCAATGCCACATTTCAATGTACAAGATCTTCCTCATGCTAGTACATCATTTCAGGGCTGCGGGATTTTAGACCTTCTACTACGATTTTGTCAACTGCTATATTTGAGATTAGATTGTATACATTATTAAACATGATGGATATAACGATATGGACTATCCTGCATGACCAGCTACAAAAAGTCTGAAATGAGCCATTTCTCATAATAGGTCACTTTTGATACTTTTACTTTTATCAGGTACATTTTTCTAATAAAATATCTGTATTTTTATCTCAAGTTGCACTTATCAATATTTCTATATTATTAATGGATCCAATCTACTTGTATTTTCAAATGCGTCACTCGTAGTGAAGAACCCACAGAGAATTATTTACCCAATCCTGCAATTCCCCTCAGCTCTATGGAGCGTTTGAGCGTCTAACTTTTATTCTTTTGGTTCACTCTCATAAACCTCTTTCCAGTCACAGCCGGCAGCTGTTTTCAGTGAAAAGGTTCTCTTAGACCTACTGAACACTACCTGCACCAAACATCAAAGAGACCAAGTTAGCGACAAACTTGTGCATGTGGTGGAGCATTTAGCTAAAGTACTACACTGCTCTTAAAATGAAGGTTATAGTCGGTGTGTTTGATTGTAAAAGCTACTGTATTGTATATAATTTACGTAGGTTTTTAAGGGATGAGGGCAAACATTAATGGACATAGCAGCAGGGGTGCTGGAGAATTAGAGAGAAAGAAGAAAGAAGAATAAAGATGCTTTAAAAATTCTCTGTAAAGGTAACCAGAAAGGTTATAAACAGAAGAATATATAATATATAATATAAGTGTTTTACAATCCCAGTGGATTTTCTTCTTCCTTTCTTCCTTTCTACCTTTCTTCCTTTCTTCCTTTCTTCCTTTCTTCAGTTATTGAACATAACCTGTATGTACCAGTTTGAGCTGATTATTATACTGTAAAACAAGGTCATCATTAACTTTCACAAGCTATAAATTTGTGTCGACTGTGAGAATTTAAGCTAAAAGTATATTCAGTTCCTTGGCTTTATATTTTTATTTTTTTCCTTTTCTCTTTCCCTTTCTTCCCTCATAACCCCTCCCCCACTTCCCCTACTATTGTAAAGCGGCTTTGAGGTCTCGAAAAGCGATATATAAATTCAATTTATTTGTGTTACTTCGGCAAACATCATGATTAAGGGAGATCTGTGAGCTTCAATTGCCAGCCATCATCCTCAGGAGCATTGTGACTGATTAGGGGGTGTGGCCAGCACAGCTGTAGCCACCCAAGTCTATAAAACAGCATTTGTTTGGAGTGGCAGCCTCATCGGACAAAGACTCAGGAAGACAAAGACAAAGGAGTCTTTCACAGGAGTCTTTGTTGGAGGATAACATTACCGTAACCTCTCGACTTGTATCTATCCCACCCATACCACACATACCCGACACTTTGTCACACGGGTCAGTCAGCTAGTCGTTCCTCAACTTCCTTGTTCTCACTGAGACTTGGATCACACCAGCTAACCCTAACCCACCCCTGCTGCTCTCTCCACAGCCTACTCCTTCTCCCACTCACCCAGACCCACTAGCAGAGGAAATGGCACTGGTATACTGAGCGACTCCAAATGGAGTTTTTCTCTCTACCCATTGCCACACTTCACTCCTTCGTCTTTTGAATTTGACACTGTTACTGTAACTCATTTGTCCTCCAGGTCCTGTGGGGGAGTTTTTGGAAGAATTGGACGTCCTCCTATCTAACATCCCTGAAAAAGGCTCTCGATTGTACTTCTCAGTGACTTCAACATCCAGTCAGAGAAGTCAACCGACTTACTACTTACTACTATCCTCCTTTGATCTCTCACTGTCTCCATCCCAACCTACTCATAAAGCTGGAAACCACCTCAATCTCATATTCACCAGAAACTGCTCGACCTCTAACCTCTCTGTAACCCCACTTCACATCTCTGATCACTTTTTCATATCCTACTCTCTCCTCCTCTCTCAATCTGAGAAACCTAGGTTCTCAAACACTGTACCTGTCCACCGTAACCTTCGCTCCCTCTCTCCCTCCTCTCTTGTCTCATCTATCCTTTCAGCCCTTCCTTCGTCTGACTCTTTCTCACTCATGCTTGCCAACTCTGCCACAGCCACTCTCACTCTCCTCTTTGGACTCTCTCTGTCCTCTCACTTCACAGCAGGTTTGCAAGTCCCCTCCAGCTCCCTGGTTGGATGACTCAGTGCGTGCTGACAGAAACATCCTACGGGCAGCTGAAAGGAAATGGTAGGAATCAAAAGACCCTGACCACCTTCTTATCTATCAATCTCTCCTCTTTCTTTTCCTCTATTTCTGCAGCAAAAAGTGCTTTCTTTCAATCTAGAATTCAATCCTCCTCCTCCAATCCCAAAAAACTCTTCTCTATCTTCTCCACCCTCCTCAATCCCCCCAAGTCAACCACCTCCTTCCTCCCTTCTACAATGCCACTTTGTGGACTACTTTGTAACATAGATAGATGAGATGCGCTCTTCATTTCCCAACCTGTCAGTTGCATCCACTTCACTTTCCCCCAATAATTTCTTTCTCCGCCCTCTCTCTGAATGAAGTTCTAGCCCTTGTTACCTCTTCCCACCCCACCACCTGGCCTTTGGACACTATCCCCTCGCACCTTCTCCAGTCTATTGCTCCTGACCTTCTTACTTTTCTCACCGACCTTATCAACACTTCCTGAACAACTGCTTGCTTTTCAAACACGAGGAAGTGGCAAGAGTGAACCCTCTCTTAAAGAAACCCACATTCAATTATTCTGAATGGATCTTTGTCAGAACCCTGTCAGAACCCTGTCACCCTGGGTTCCCTCCTCTTTTCTCTGTACAGCAATTCACTTGGCTCTGTCAGTCACTCTCATGGCTTTTCATACCACAGCTACACAGATGACACTCAACTGATTATGTCTTTCCCCGTGTCCGAAACCCAGGTGGCTGCTTGAATCTCTGCTTGTCTGGCTGACATCTCTCAGTGAATGTCTGCACACCACTTGAAGCTCAACCTCAACAAGACCAAACTGCTTTTCCTTCCAAGACCAAACTGCTTTTCCTTCCAAGACCTTACTATCAACGTGGGCACCTCGGACATTGATACTGGACGACCAACTGCCGTTTAGCAATAACTAAATAACGGATACAAACGTTTCCTTCACCTTTTCAACATTGAATCCATACTCTACATGAGAGACACTACATTAGAGAGAAAATCTGTATTGCCAATGTTTGTTATTCATTTATGCATCGATATATTTCCTGGAAAGAAGAAACATGTTCCTTTTCATTGAAGGATGTACAGCACAGAACATTTAGCCTGCGGACGGGTGATTAATGTTTTCGCAAATGGCCTTGCCTCATTAAAATGATGTATTATCACATTTATTTTACAAAATTTTCTTCACAATATTCAATATTCAATTTGATACATTTTCCCACTGATACTAGTGTTTTAGAATTTTTTATGCATTCTACTTTCGTTCCAGGCAGCCTTTGGGTTGTGGTAGTGCAGTTGAAAGCAAAGGCTGTTGTAAAGTTTGTCAGGGTTAGTGCATATACAGTAAGGGCTTTTAGCAATGGCAAAGACCTATGGAATTTGGAATTCTGAGATTGATAAGCCTTACATGAAATTTACAAAAAGGCTTAGAAACTGTTAAAGCCCTGGTTAGTTGCATCAGCACTGAAATAGTTCATGCTTATGTTAAGGTTAGGGAAAGTTGGTTCAATACGGAAAAGGTCTGCAGTGCCTTGAAGCATTAGACAGGATGTCTTTATTAACATTTAGCCCAAACTACAATCTTTTCCTCACCTTAACCAACATGCTTTTGTTGCCTTAACCCAACCACAGATGGGTCAGAGAAGCCTATGTTTTACAAAGGAAGAGCAAACTATAATATTAGACAAATATGGAGAAGTAAAACAAGCCCGCCACTCACCCTCATCACCTCCCTGTAACTTTGATGTGGTACAAAAATGTTATGCTTCATTTATTTAAAATAATGTTGCGGCTGAACATAATCCAGGTGGCGATTGCGTTTGCCATAGCAACATAGTAGGGGAAACCATTTAGTAATATATAAATGTAATTTCTAGGAGACAAAGTTGAAAATAAGACAGCGTTTCTGCCCTACAATATGTGGATCAGGCATCCTCGACTATTGATTTACCCTTATTCATTGGAGAAATGTAGTTCTTCTTTTATTCTTTCTTTATTTACATGGTCCAATATAACCTGCTGGAGACTTTGGCCAAGGTGAGCAGGACTTCACAAGATACCCAGTAACCCTACCCTCACATGTAGTCTATGTTTGTTATCACTGATTCCTATAGTCAATCCTACCCCCAAACATCTCAACTTGGATGCTTAAGCCAATCTTATTCTCATTTATTGCCATTCCATTCTTGAAGATTTGACGACTCTCCTAAATTCTTGGCTTCAGCACCCGTGCCATTTACGTGTTTTCTGCCTAGCATTCTGTTTCTAATACGGTGTAGTTTTTGGTTTGCTTCTAGCTTTTCATTGATCTTTGAACTATTCTAAAATGTAGAATTTTCCAATCATTTGTGTGGTGGGCCTGGTTTTTGTACAATACAGTCTGATCTGCAGCCTTGAGGGGAGAGCAAAGGGACAGTTACAGTATATACATTCTTAAAAAGAAAAAACGCTGCTTGAAATCTTGACATAGCTGTGATTGCCTTTAGAGAAACCCATGTGTCCTCTACTACTATAACTGTAGTACATACTGTACATTTGGTGAATATTTTATACAAAAAAAAATTCTCAACCTAATAGATAGACATTGTAATATATTTGTTTTAGTGTAATGTATAATATGATGGCAGCAGGGAATTATGATGGGAAATGTGTCAATGAAAATTAACCTAGCAATGACCGTGGACAAATTACTCTCACAGAATGCAATTTATTCCACCATGTTCAGCAATAGCTTTCACTACATGAGCTAATCAGAATAAATAATATGAGACCAAACCAACAAGAAGCTCACGAGGTGTGACAAAATTATTACCCGTTAACTCTATTAAGCAGTGTGCCATTTTAAATGTAGCTTAGCTTTGTGGCCACAAGATAAATTACAAATTGTCATGATCTGCCTGAGATATGAGCCACCATAAAAAGTACTTCATATGATGTCATTTGGATGACATTGATATGTGTACTCCATTTATACTTTACCGGCTCTGGAGCTCTACATTATGTTCTCATCATATAAAAACAACAGTAGAACGGACATTGAACTAGCAACTGTTTGCCGTTGTCATTTTACTAGATCAAAAGACAGTGGCGATTAGTTTTAACTTGTTATTGCAACAACTCAAGTCATTGGGTCATAAAAGCTGTCACTTTTACTAGTTTGAGAACTCTGTTTACCTAGCGTCCACATTAAGCCGGCGTTTTTCCTTCATCATTCATGCTCGCCATGTAGCCTGGGCCTATAATCACTTTCATAATTATCAACATATCTGTGTTGTAGTGTGTTACAGAGCAAACGATCAAAACTCAACTGAAATCTCACTTCACCATACTACTCCACTGCTCGTTTGGTTGTTACTGCAAATCGTCACCTCAGTGAGTCCGCGATTTGACGCAAGCCTGTTAAAACGGAAGTTTGAATGGGAATAACTGTGTTCTCTCATTATATTTCTCTGGCTCCCACAAAACTGCTGTTGAATGAAATGTTGTGATAACAAGGCAAAAGGCGTCACTGTGGAGTTTTGTTTGACGTTTTGTACAGATAATCATGGTCCCTAGAGGATGAAGCCTACCACCTACTACTTTGGTGATACCCTGACTTTTCCCCTATCATGAGGCTGCCAGTTTTGTCTTTTAGTAAATGATATTTGGTACAGACCTCTATTTCCCCCTCAGAATGAATTGTAATAACTTTAATGATCCCCTGAATTTTCATGTAGCGCCATCAACAAGTCAACATATTAATTTGTCCAGTGCTTTATGTTTTGGAACGTCTTGGAAGAGTTTGTTTTTGTTTATTTCCATGATGTAGTTAATTGGTCATAAACCAAAGAGAAAAGCCCATATGAGTGTGTGGGTAAATCTTTGTGTATTCTGAAATGTCTCTTCTGCTCATAGAGACCTCTGCCATGGGTTGCCTCTTCCACTGCTGTAGCCTAACTGATGTTTTCTATATGGTTTTAGCCTCATTCCAAATATGCATTGAAAGTAGGCACAATATGTATTTAGTGGTGAACTATTGATTCTTTGTAATGTGCATTTGTTTTGCCTTTGTCATTCACAGTTAAAAAGTGAATAAGCACATAAAATTATACTTGTGTTATTTTGATCACCTTGTTGATGCATCTTCTGTAAGGTCTGGACCAGGGGTCACCAACCTTTTTGATACCGAGAGCTACTTCAAGGGTACTGAATAATACGAAGGGCTACTTGTTTGATACTAACTTCCTGAGTAACCTAGTTGCACTGGTTCACCTTTAATGATAGTATTATCATTAATAATAATCATAATAATAATCATAATAAATATGAAGAAGAGACTGATCACATGTTAATGTTAATTATCCCTCACAATGATTATTAACAATGATTTACCATGGTAGGAAACACAGATATATTTAAACATGCAACATTATTTATTTATGTTCTCAATCTATTTCAACATTTGAAAGTCAGAGTTATCACATCTCTGATAGTTTTGTAAATATCTTTATTGACATTTTTTTATGAATGAGCACATTTGTAGCATTTCACATCACAGTTATATTTTAGTACAAAGTATCACTTCTGTAACATTTTATAGGAAATTATTAACTGTCACATCTTCAGATCATATCCTGTTTGTACAAACACTGACTTTGTAACATCGGAACCTTTCTTCTCGTCTTAGAACAGTGTTTTCAATAACCATCATTGCACCTTTCAAGACCTCTCCGTCCGAAAAGGCTTTCTTCTTCTTTATTAAAAATGTGAAGCTCTAAATGAAGCTTCCGTTGCTTCCTGTGACTTGTTCACCGGCCTCGTGTAAACAGACTGCTGCTGCTCAAAGCTGCCTTTAACTCTCGGCTTGTTCTGCCCGCAATGCTGCAGGTGGGTAGTTAGTTAGTTAGTTAGTTAGTTAGTTAGTTAGTTAGTTAGTTAGTTAGTTAGTTAGTTAGTTAGTGAGTTAGGTAGCTTCTGTGACACGTACCGAAGTGTCTCCACAATGTGCCACTTTGCCGTCGCCCCGCAAATGAGACATACACACTTTTCTTTCTCTGTTGTAAAAAAACAATTCTTCCTCCCAATCATTGTGAAATCGTTCGTTTTCTTTCGCTTTTCTGCCATGTTTAGCGTAAAAATGCACCTAGCACCCCACCGTAGCTGCTCCCGCTAGCTTGTCTCAGCAAAAAGGGAAATGGAGATTTAGCTTGTCAGAGTTCATATACATAATTTATTTTTGTTTTTTTAAGTTCTATATTCAATATTGTCATTTTAAAATAGAGAATAATTCAAGTGTTATTGATAAAAAAATAAATAAAAAAACAGCAAGACAATTAAATACATTTTTTAGGTGGAGCTCCATGGTGACTAGTGCTATTTTTAGAACATGCTCTGCGGGCGACTCACGTAGTCCCTGCGGGCGACCAAGTGCCCGCAGGCACCACGTTGGCTACCCCTGGTTTGGAGTAATATAAATGTATCTAACTAGATATACAGGCTCTCCAAATAACTCCCACAATTCAGATAACATAACGATTGAAAAGCAGTATGAATGTGTTTAACAACAGAATAGTACATCACCAAGGTCACACGGACATAAGGGCATATTTTTTCTCCATAGAACGCTCTCATAACACAGTGCAGACAAACACCATACAGTTTGTGTTCACATTCATTGTATTCATATAAAATTATAATTAATGAATACTTGTTAATCAGTGTATAAAGTGAGTATATTAAACCAAGCAATGAAAAATACAGACAAAAACAAGCTTATAACATAGCCCAGAAATGGTGGTGATGGCTAGTGGTTTAGTGGTACGGCTTCCAACACCAGATGGTTGTGAGTTCAATACCAAGGCTGCCACCATTGTGCACCTGAGTAAGGTACTTAACCCTGAGTTGCTCCTGGGGGACTGTCCCTGTAGTTAGTTCACTGTGTTCACTGCTCTGGATAATAGATAAATAACCTATAATGTAATGTAATGAAATTGACAATAATAGAATATACATAAAATGATATACATAAAATGATAAAAGGATGATCAATGGGTGCATAGCCAGGTTTGTATGTGACTTTTTATTATAAAAAACAATATTAGAAGTTAAGGTTGGAGAAATGCCACCGTTATCTAATACAAAATCAGTTGCTATTACCATGGGATGCCATTGTCCTCCCACTCACGCACATCTGGGGATCCAGGACACTATTGCTCACCCACACATTCTACATAAATAAACTCTCATGTTCTGCTGTGATTACACATCACACCACACATGTATACTAGAAACAACTACTGATTAAAGAAGAAAACTCATCAAACTAATAGTTATTCATTGTTGTTTGAGAAGAGAAGACACAGAACTGTGTAAAAACTCATCATACGAAATGCATGTACGTAGTGTTCAATGTTTACATACATCTGGTGCATCTGGTCTCACCCTCTCACTCCCTTGGTTGGATGCTTCACTACCATTCACAGCTGTGTGGCTCAGCTGACTAGTAACAACCGATCGTATTCGCACAGGTTTACAGGGCGGCTATAACAAACCTGACACTTCCTGTTACTTTGCTGATACCCATTCCAACGCCATTTGCTGCCTGAGTTCCCTCTGCCTCCCCAGCCTCCTCCTAATGTGTGCTAAGCTTTTGGTATTGCTGATTTAACTTAGACTTAATGTTCATGTGTGTGTTTGTTAAAGGGCCTACGAAATTATATTTCGTCAGTGTTATTGGCCTTGGTATATGATAGAGGTTGCATATCTATTGTGAAATGTGGCATATATATATTTTTAATATTGATAGATTCGTAATAAATCACGATCATAACAGCATAAAAATGACTTCCGCTAACAACAATCGTTCGCTGCGCCGAGAGCATCCACTTCGGCAATGTTCGGGCGATGACGTCACAAGTAGAACACAGTCGCCAGTGTTCGTCTGCGTTGAAGCGTCCTGCAAAGACTGCTGTCAATTATTACGAGAAAGAACGGACAACAACCGATCGTCAAGGATAATTGTCGCATTGTTGCATTGTCGCATTGTAATAAAATGTCGTGTTTATGGACAAGATAAGTGCGTCGAAGAAACCGATGATTTGTGGGCAGCACTTTGAGAGATCGTGTTTCGAACAAACTATGCTCGCCAAGGAAATGAGATTCAAAAAGAATTTAAAACTGAACGCAGATGCTGTGCCTACAATACTGCAGAGACCCCAGCCAGCACAAGCCAGCATGCTGATTCTAACACGTCCGCCGGTGCAGAGTCCTCCACCAAAGAGATGACGAAATGCATTCGCCAAAAGGGAGAGAGCAAAGGTAAGCAGTGCTACTTGTTTACTGTATTTATTGTTTCAACCATAAAGCCATAATCGGTCTAGGCCTACTGTATGTAACGAGTTGACATACAAATGTAAACTGTAATGTAAATGTTTCCTAAATATCCCTCTGGATGAATAAAGTATCAATCTATCTACACCAGGCCCTAGCCAATATCTGTGTGTTATTGTTTGTAGTATTAATAACTTTAGCTAATTACACTTCATTAGCTTAATTAAGTATAGATTCAATGTTTATAACAGGCTTCCCCATTTTATTCTGTAGTTTGAGTAAAAGCGTGAGTCTATTTAACTTTTAACTATCACCCTATTATTAAATAGGTATTGAAACATTGGTGAATTGTGCAGACGGATCCCCCTCCACAGACACACCACAAGTCCATGCAGGCGCGACCACGTGAAAGGCCAGCTGGACTGCAAGTTCCAATCCATGTTGGTTGTTCCAAAGGTCAGCATCATAATATATATTTATATATACACACATACATGCATATTATATATAATGCTTGATTATAAAACATATTTTTTGCAGAGTATGTTACTGAACTCTTGATCGAGACTCAATGCTTTGTGCCAAGACAATGTTGATGAGGAACCTTTCGAAGTCCCAGCTCCACTCAGCAGTCGGTGGAAGAACCAAACAAGAGGGATGCTGTTGTGCTGTATAGAAGCAGATTCAATCACTGAACTGACATTGTGTTTTGTTATCGACTCTAATAAAGTGCTGATGCTTGAACGACGTGTAGTTGTCAGATGGAAACGTAGCACAGATCTTTTGAATGGCACATGATGGCATTCTGTGGTTCTTACCAAGTATTCCCCGGCAGAATCTCGACAGCTGGCGGTATGCCACATAGCGATACATTATGTAACATACAAGATAATACATGTCAATGGTAATCACTTCAACCTTATTTGCTTATTTATCTATCTATCTTTGCCAGAGTGACCATTCGACTTCCCAAAAATACATCAAAGTTTCTGAGCTCTACACATTACACAAGTAACTTATTCATTACGTGGCTGATCACCTGCTTGTTGTCTGTCCCTCTTCGAATACCTTTGGTAGGCTGTCTGCAACACCCAAACATCCAGACACTTTGATTTGAATCCTGGGTGATCTGTTATGCAGGTTATGTTTGCACCATGTCCCTCATATTCATTGAATTCCTCCATGACATCCTTTTCTTCGCAGCAGCTCTTCAATTGCTTCCATAATTGTACAGTTTTCACATGTACACCTAAATGTACAAAAGAAGAATGGTAAGGACATGTACACAATATGCAACCTCTTAATTTCATACTATTTATATGCCTGTGTTTGACAACAAGTAAGCACTTTAGGTGAGACGGTCAGTATACAGACTATACTTTATAAAACAGCGCTGTCCTCCGGTCTGTTTGTTAGCTCATAGCTGAACCACAGAAACTTCGACAAAGAATCAAGTTATCAAGCTTTACAGACGTCGATGTGTCCAAGTAGAGAAGTAATTGAATATTTAGGGATCGAAAAATTTGCGGACAACTAGTCGGGTTCATAACAATTCAAGGAAACCAAGCTATCGACTCGCTAGCAAGCTATCGATAGCTTGCGATCTATTTACGATTGAGGATAATGTTACGTTTTATTATGATGTATTTACTATATATTGAGAAGTTCTATGAACTATAGTCAAATGTATATACCTGTCTGTGTTCTTTTGCCGCACAGGATCTCCGCCAGATCCAGAATCACCGTCACCATCATCCGCATGTTCGCTCCCGTCTGTGTCTCCATCTTGAATACTGTGTCTCGAGCTGCTCTGTTTCCACCACGTTAAACTCGCCCGCATGATCTAAATCCACGACACCGGCATCCTCTTCAATAAACTCCTCTTCTTGTAGGTGCAACGAGTCTATTGACGACTCACTGTCACTCGATTCTGTCGAAATATCCGAGCCAGAGTCCGACATCGCCACGTCTGCTGCTTCTGCCATGCTGTCTGTGTATTCAACTGGTGGACTATTTTATACTTGTGACGTCAGAACACGGCGTCGGGTGTTTCCGGTAGCGGCAATGTAAACATCGGTGGTCGACATACTAAATCGTGATTTATTAAATACTGCGATCATTGTGTCATAAATAACACATCATTTTACAACACAAATAGAATTTACTATCATCAGTAGAAATTCATGTTTATCATTTCGTAGGCCCTTTAAGAGCAGATTAGTTCTCCCCCCAGAAAAATCCTTGCCACTTGCTGCTTGGATTCTGAGGGGTTCCACAAAAAAAGCAAAACGTTTTCCACCAAATCCAACTGGATAAGACTTTCCTTGACTGTAGTCTCTGTGAGGGAATTTCTTCTGTTTATTTTGAAGCTTTATGAGAATACAGAACAGAAAAAAAAAGCTTATGATTTGATGGTTTTTCTTTTCTTTTTTTGATCTTTAGAAGAAAGATGACAACATTGGCATGCCCCTGTTGTACTAGATTGAATTAGATTATAGATAAACTGCTTAGTCATACATGCAGTCAATTGCATGTGCTGTATTTGTTCAGCATCTGACTTGTTTGTCTCTGGCCTCAGGTCCTGCATTTCAGCGCCTGCTTTATTGCCAGTCGAAGCCTCCAATATCTGCCTCATGAATGTAAATGTCTTTTGCCATCACTCTCAAGATGCCAGCTCTGGAACACTGAAGAAAGTACCTCAGTGACTGCAAAAACAAGACAGTTGACATGACTTGGTGTACAAAGAAGCAAAAAGAAGCAATAGAGCAGAGAGAGGAGTTGCGCCGAATAAACGGATTACATGTTGTGTAATCTGCACGTATGAACTACATGTATGTTGACGCCGTACAAAATGTGAGCTTCTAAGAAACTGGGTAGCTAAATGAATGGTAGCAGTTTGGTTAACCTGTGATTGGTGGCTTGTAGTAGATGTGCAGATTCCATACCCCCTCATCTGTTTTATCCTTTTTCATTTCAAATCAGGAAAGTGAGAGACGGACGGAGAGAGAGCGGGTTGAGAAGAATTTCGATGAACTAAACTAAATGTATCTTAAAATAAGTCCTTTCAGTACCAAACACAGCACTTTCTGTAAACACCTTCACACACACCTTCATAGTTCCTTAATGAACATGTCTGTTTTTCATGTTCTTGATGTCTGCAGACATGCCCCCTCACGCTATAATAAAAGCCGGTTTCAACTTGAGATAGAGACATTTCATAGACACTTGTCTCCAGAAGGCGCACTTTCCTGTCAATATATTTAAAAAAAAAAACTGCTCAGCAATCCATCCTTAATTGAAAAGCTCTTTGCCTCAAATTATTATTTCAAATTTCATGAATTATTGAAATGAATGAAGAGATGGAGATGAAGTGGACCAAGATGTCAGATCTTTGATACTAGCAAAAAAAAAGATGGAGGGGAAAACACTTTGCAGCTGTTCAGATCTGAATGCTTTTTTTTTCTCACTGTCAAGAAGTGGCAAAATACATTGAATTAATTAGATGTTTTGTGCCCAACCACTCTCTCTATTTCATTAAGCTGCGAGCCAAAAACCTGAGACAAATGGACAACATTTCCAGCTGAAACCAATCCAACTTCCCCCGTCTCCGAGACCAAAGAAGTTTCAGTGTGGCGATAATGCTGATAAAAGGTATTGATTCCATGGAAGCATGAAAATAGTTTCTGTGTCCTTTTAATTCCGTTTTCTCTCTGGAAGGTGTGGTTGGGTCAGTTGGGTTCCCATAACTCTCTTTCCACAGGCTGAACTGGCTCTTTTATGCAAGTGCATAGTGTGAATGTTATAGATAAGATTTGTTTCCAGTGTCCACTGTCCCGGTCTTATTCATTTTCTGCATAGACGGTGTTAGTTGATTACCATTTGGAGCACTTTAAAAGGCTTGGATGGACTTGAAAGTAGACCTGAATAACTGCTTTGAAAAATATCTGCTTCTTTGTAAAGAAAGTCAGAAGTGAGAGAAGTTAACTTTAAAGGTACATTTCAGTATGAAACGTTCAATCCCAGAGTGAAACTTCTATTGGCACTGCTAAGGTGAGCTGAAGCTAAAGTGTATGACTTGTAACAACCTCTTGTTTTCATATGCATTTTTACAATTTCTGTTTGGCTACCACCTAAAGGTAGCGACCGCTGAGGCTCATGGGATTGTTTAGATCCATCCGCCCAACAAAACTAATGGGAAAAACGTAATCTCTGAGAAAGTAAGTTGAAATAAGTACAACTGATGACCTATATAACCTATAGTATTACAATATCCAGGAGGTAACAGTGTTATGTAGAGAAACACATCTTAAAACACCCTTTGCACAATTTATGGAGTTAATTTCTTAAGCACAAAAAGTAGGAGGGAAAACATTTAACTTAAATGTTTAATCAAATGAATAACAAGAGGACTTTTAAGAAAGAAAGTTGGAGCTGAGCACTGGAACAGAGAAGCTGAGCTGAAGGGTTGTCAGGAGAACCCATAACCTGGTTAAAGCTGATCAGAGAGGGAGAGTCGGAGAGAGAGAAGGTGGGTATGTCATGCACAGCACGAAGTCTTTTCCTCTCCTGTTGTCAATTAAAGCAGGCGGCTCTGCACCTGCATGTGGATGCCAGGCTGGCGCTTCTAGCCAACATTCACCTCGGCACCGAGCTCGCTGTCCAAGCAGCTCTTAATGAGGGGCTTTGTGTGTATAAAGGGGGATGGTGCGTATACTCAGGCGCCCATACATGGCAATTAGGATGAACCAATCCTGGGGAGATCAAGGACTCTCCTTCTCTGCTTCCCTCTCTCTTTAGGATTCCTTCCTTTTTTATACTTTACTTAAGTAAGACTGATGGACAGACATGCATATATATATGGAATTGAAGATTTCAAAATGCGTGGGTTTGGAAATGACTAACTGTAATCCTCACAGAATTAATCATAGCTGATGTCTTCCATACTGGAGATGTCCTGACAGTTATGGGATTCAACACAATGTCATCGGGATACATTTTACAGTTAGCACTCGTCTGCACAACAGTGAGACTCCATTTGAATCTTAAAGCTCAAACGAACATAGGACTTGATGATATGAATTGCAAATAACGACAGTTGAGTCTGTTCCAAGATGCAATCTCTTAAAATCTTGATGCTCTGTTTTAAAGTGTTCGGAGAGAAGTCTCGGGCTCAAACGAGGACACATATTTAGTGAGCTGTCATAGATTGCAGCAGTGAAATGCAAATGCAGTTTTCATGGCTTTTCACTTCAAACAATGCAACACACAAAAAAAGACGTATTGTCTTTCATGTGAGACTTACTTTAACTTCAGAGGTGTCGGCATCACCTACAGGATGTGAATATAAAGAATGGAAACACAGGTAGCAGAGACTGATATGTGGATGTGATGTCTCTGGGCAAAATTTTGCTGGAACAGTCAAAGTTGACGATCGGATGCATGCAATCACACTGAAGTAGGTTCTTCAGCCCTACAAGTGATTTCTTTTAAAAAGGCTTAACAGAATCAGAATGAGAAATCCTTTATTAGTCCCACAACGGGGAAATGTATCTTGTTACAGCAAAAGAACAAGAAAGTAAAGTGGCGAGTACACAATAATTAAATAGAATAAAATAGAGTAACAGTAGTATAAGTGCACAGTCGTTGATAAAAAGTTATAAAAGTGAATAATGCACATGGCAGTGATAATTGCACAAATTGTAAAAAGTGGTAATTGCACATTGCAGTGGTAATTGCACAACAACTTGTATATATTTTTTATATTCTACACTGATCAACATCGGAAGATTTGTACTGCAGACAAATTAATCAATTGCGATTTTAGCAGATGCATTAAGAATAGAGAGGACTGAAAAAACGCCGCCTCAAAGAGAAGGCGGGAGTGCAGGAGGAGAGAGTATTGTCATGACTGGATTTGTGTTCCTGTTTTATTTTGTAGAGTTCACCTCCCTTGTGTCATGTCTTGTGTTTACTTCCTGTCTTTGTGTGTTTTCCCCACCATCGTCAGCGTCTGTCCCGCCCCTGATTGTTTTCACCTGTTCCCACTCACCTCTTGTATAAATTGTCCTGTCTCCCCTTGTCGTGTGTCAGTTCGTCTGGTCATATCCTTGAGAGATCATGTGCAACTACCAGTGTTCCATGAAGTGTGCTTTTCAGAGAAATTTGTAATTTTGAGTTGTTATTTTGTTGTGTTTTTTGGAAGTAAAGTTTTGGTTTATTCTACACTTTACCCTTGTTTCTGCAGTCGTGCAATTCAGTCTTCCTTCCCTGTGTCTGAGGCGTAACAAGTATGAAGTCAAAGATAAATTCAACAACAATTTTTGCATGAAATGATTTCTCATCTATTACAGCAGAGTTAGGAGAGAAGATGATGTTAACTAGTAATGTGCAAAAATGAACAAACGTGTCTTCTTTTTTGAAAAAAATGTCTTTTGAAAAAATTGTGTGTATGTACGGTATTCAACTCGTTGCTCACCCGCTGTACTGCTCACGCTGGCAAAACTCGCAAGGTTCGAAACATTTACATGTATCAAGTCAAAGTAAGCGAGTCAATCTGCACATCACCAGTGTAAACCTCTCTTGATTTGAAAGGTAGTCTCTTCTTTCTCTAGGTGTTGGCTTGCTTCAAACAAACAGCCCCCTCCCAGCAAAGTAAAGGGAATTTTCTAAAGTTATTCCTGGCATGTAGAAAAAGTCAAACTAGAGAACTCTTGTCGCTCACAGGTCTTACGTCAATGGCATGTCAACCGCCTGCTAAAAGCTAACTTCTGTATAGGATTATATCAGCATGACACAAATATTATCCTCATCTTTTTTTGCATCTTGCATGCATGAAAGAAATCACGTTTAATGTCATCTGGGAATCTATTTTTTAGATGCACACAACCATGATGAACATTCAGGTTTCTTTTGCCATACCTGCAAGGCTACGAAATGACTCCCAACATGTCTAATTCAGTCAGTGAAGGTGATCCATCACTGTGATTGAGAAGATAACAAACGTGTTTTGCCAAGTTCCATTAGAACATGGCAGTGTATCATGGCGCACTGATGCCCAGCCTGGGGTTATCATGTTTCTAACCAAGCATGTAATTGTGTGATTGCTGCCAAGCTACAATGACACTGTTTTCTGTGTATGCACTTTAATTTTCCTCTTCCATGTATGTTTTTTCAGTACATAAAGAAATGCTCCATTTCTGATATTGCACATGCCAAATCAATTTTGAATTATATATACTAGAAGCAAAAATTGCTTTAGTATTTGCTTGAGGAAAAAGTAGTTTATATTCACTAGGAACACTGTGTTCAGAGTACGCTTGTCCTGAATACTTTTTGGGCTTCCAGGCTTCAGTGGAAAATGTTTGAAGGAAGTAATTAATGGTGATGATTTATAATGAATAATGTAAGATTAATATTCCTTGTTTCATTCGCTATTTTGGATTTATATATTATTATTACATACATATATATTATTTATTTATGTTTTAGACACACAAAGCTTTCCAATACTTTACTTTGACGTAATTTCTCATGGCAGCGGTCGAAAGCTTCGAAGCATTTGACTCAGCTGTAGTTCAGAGATGCAGTCCACATGCCATAACACACATTCTAGGTTTGATTAATTAATTCAGTATGGTAAAAAACAATTCCGCTCGCTCCACTATAGCTCTCCTAGTAAGTATGATAAAGAAAATCCAAGGAGGCTTATAAACCTATAACTGAAACTCATTTCGACTTAACAAAAATCTATTGAAAGAAACAGGACATTTAACAGGAAACTGCAGATAAAGGCTGAAATAACTACATATTTGGTGCAGTATTGAAAATGTTATTATTGATGCGTCATGTTTGGTATGATGTCAGATGCCTCATCTGTCTGCCCCTTTCAATCCGCTCTCGTTGGAGCTTTTCTGCACGGAGCGTAAAGAAATATATATATATTTTTGATAAGCCGATAGTTTCTTTATTATGCAACCTATCAAATGAATTAATTCCATTATGACTTAATTTGTCATTTTAAATTGGAAAGCAGCCATCATCCAGTTAGACGAGAGAGAACTAACTCCATAGGGAAAGGCAGAATGCTCTTTTTAGTGAAATGTCAAAGCAATGATCAGATATTTCAGTAACTTTAATGGAGGAGAAGGTTCTATGTTGGTTATGTTCTGGTCTCCAAAACATTTCCAAGGCGAGACATGAACTGCATGCCCGGCTTTGCGAGAACAGATGTGTTTTTCATCCAACAGGTTCAACAAGTACAACGTGGGTTTGTGGTGTCAGGGCTGAGTCTTACAATTAAATATGGCCCAGCTCGCTGTACAAAGCTGCAGAGAATCTGTGGTTATTGGCCAAAGAGCTTCACTATGTGAAAGGTCCCCGCGTCCCTGACATTCAAAACGTCATGGCTGCTACCAGCAGAGTGACATCTGCACCTTGGCAATATGAGCCTGATCTGCTCTCAGTTTTGGTGGGTAGAAGTGGATTTGTTTGCCTCAAATAAGAAATCTCAATACCTCCTGTAACTCTGCCTCAATCACCACAGCAATCAACCGCTGGGTACACACACTGTGCCCATGTAGATTGGCTAAATTAAGTTGATTTTCTACTCAATTTGTCTACACCGTAATTAGTCCGTCAATGTGGAAGGTGATGTAGGATAGATGCAGAAGACTGAAGATGCAATGTGTAAGATTATTGTACAACATGCCACGTTTTATATCCTTTTATAGATGTTGCCCCCACATAGAGGGAGAAAAATGTCAATCTTTACATAAATCAGGATTATTGAGCCTGTCACTTGCTGATAAGAGAACATGAGGATTTTCATGATTGTCTCTAATAACTTGACAAGTTAGAAATAAGACCTCTTCCTTTTAGAAATGTTCCACTGTGCTCGTTCAAGATCTCATAATACATTTGTTTTCTGTAATTTGCTCTCAATTCTTCTTCAGGCTCCCTTGAAGGGTTCCTCCAGCATTGGTGGAAATTAAACTAATTTCCTAGACAAGAATGTCTCCCTATGAAGTTCTCTGTTGTTTTTGTTTTTATCTTTAGAGAGAATAAAACTGTTTGTTGTCCTGTGTTTAACTTACATCATTACCCAAACTAACTTAATATTATAATTTAGCATCTCTAGGCAATGTGTAGAATTTAATTAATGATAAAGCTACTAAAGTTACCGCAACCATTATGGAAGAACTGGATGGCTTACATAAAACAACTTCTCACCACCATTAAAAAAGCATTTTTCTATTTATTTTCTACATTTGGTGACATTCAATGATCCTTTAGATAATACTGTGAACGCAGGTTAATTCAAAAATATTTCATTGAATTGCAGAGCTTACAAGATGATGGACAAAAACAAAACTGTGTTCAAAATCATCACACATCTAGCATTAATATGCGAGCAAAGGACAAGGACAGATGGGGCTCAAATTGGATTCCAAGCTGAATTACATGCCATGTGTATTAATGGTCATAGTCAATTCAAGAGTGGTATTGATAGTTTGACACAAAAGTGCTTAGGTAAGGGATGTCACACTTGCAAGACAGCTCTATGGCGAAAGGAGTCAATGAGTTAATCTGTCCTTGCTTCTCTACTCCCTGAAAGAATGCCATTATCTCCACTAAAGGCCCTGTCACACATATCCGTATGACAGAAACATATGCCGGCGCACACGAAATATCGGCAATAGGTTGATATAAATTAAGGGTAAGTTGTGATCGTTTGAAGGACGCAGACGACACGCCGAACACAGCAGACATACACAGTTCCGTATGGAAACATGCCGGCGTATATGAAAATTAGCTCAAGATTTGTCAGAGTCGAAATATGTCCAACTTTTCCACAGCAGTGTTGTAGCTGACGTATACATAACGAATACATAACAAATAATTATACGTATGTCAAACATTGATAGCGTATCACTTACCTATTTAAAACGTATCAGAGCGTCTGGCCAACGGAGCTGGAAAAGTGCCCTCTGGTTCACGTCATGCTGATGCTGGAGAACGGCTAGAATGCTGAACGCTAGCTGTACTGTAGAAACACGTTTAATAAGTTATTCCGTCGTCAGGCATCATGTTAACATAGGGTCGGAATAGGGTATCCACTCGTTATCAATACATTGGCTGTAGGATTCACAGTCAGCCGACGTAGCCTATATCTAACGTTCCTCTAACGTAGTCACGTAGGTATTCACGTACTGTATTTACGTAGGTAAATATTCTATACTACGTATTCCGTATTCACGTATGTCTAACGTAACATCTGCATATCTTATGAAGACACACGTCGGGTACGTCCGGTAATTTTGAACATGCTCAAAACATCAGCGTTCAACAACGTACCCCAGCGTAACACAGTGAGCTCTTAACGAACACTACTTATACCTTACCTTATATCTACGTACACCAGCGTGTTGCTGACATTTTGTTTACGCAATATTTTTGTATATCTTATGCATTCGTCTGATACATTTTGTATAAGTAAGTGATACGATATCAATATGTTAGACATACGTATCTGTATATGTTCACTTTTCCGATCCGATCCGATGAAAAGTTGGACGTATTTGGACTCTGACAAATTTTCGTATGCGCCGGCATACGTTTCTGTCATACGGATATGTGTGATAGGGCCTTAAGGTGCACAGAAGAAGAAATAAATCGCTCCACGAGCCATTAAATACAGCAGCAGGTCCTGGAATGCATTTCAAAAGGTAATAGCTGCTTATGTACATTGTGAACTGTGTGCGGTCTTTATGCGTGTACTTTTTCTTATTTTCTATGTCTCATTGCTCACATTGACAGGTAGGCATAATGGACAGATACATCAAATAAAATATTTCATTACATATGGTTAACCTTCAATAAACAATCGAAATGTGAAATAGAGAGAAAAAGAAAACATTGGTAAAATATTCTCCTAATTTGTAAATTTCCTCTTTAGGACACCTTAAAATCGGAGTCTTTTTTCCAGAGAAAAGTAGGAGAAACAAAATAAATCTCCAACAGCTACAACACCACTGCCTTCAACACGGGGGCGTGAGGGTCAAGACTCCAATGTCCAGAGCAAAGTACTGCCATTGTAGCATCGAGTTGGGCAGTGAATGTCTTTTTATGGCTTCAGGCTTAATGACACATGCATTGACCTGATTGCATATCAGTGGGCGTAGCAACATCAATGCATCTGATATCGGTGCCCAAGGTTTAACGTTTGCACCAATTACAGGTCTGCATTGACTGCTGTTTGATCCAAGACGCTCCAAAGAGATGAACCCGACGAGGGCTGTATGTAAGATCTGCTGCGCACACACTCATTTCGATTTGTAGATTCCTAGGTGTATATATACTGCATGCACACATGCTTATGGATCCATGTTATGTATTAAAGGTGGAGGTCGAATGGCTCGTAAATAAGGATTACAGCAGAACTACTGCTAACTCCGATGGTGTCAGTGTTTGGCATCTTTTCAACACAGAGCAGGTTTTAGGCAGAATGTCTGGACCGCACAGAGTGACACTTTGAATCTGTCAGATGGGCACCTAGCCCAGAATTCAATCAGGACTAAAAGAATGACGCTCCATTTCAGCTTTGCCTTCATATTCATTTTCCCCGACCAGTGATAAAATTGAAGGAGTACTCTCAAGCTGCACCTCCGTGGCCCGGGCGATCCGTCAGTCGCAGTCATGGCTGTGTTAGCTTTGTTTGTCTGCACGTGTTTGTGTAATGTATGTACATGTTGCAAACATTTATTCATACCCTTCAGCACGCTGGTTCAAATTGACGAAAGCCTCCGAATCCAGAACCAGATAGAGAATCATCGATTGGTTTCTTTGAGATTTGCTTGGATTTACTCAAAATACTTTAAAAAGCCAAACTTTCTAGCTTTTTTTTTTGCCGGTGTCAAGGCAAGCAGATTGTCTTGTATGGTGCAATAAGATCTGTTACAGCTTAAACGGTACACTACTACACATTAACAATGTGCCAGTTCTTCTCAAAAGTTATTTAGCGGAGATATATGCTGAACAAAGGTGCATAGTGAAGCCAACATGCAGCATCTGCTATATTCAAGACCTGATTGAGAAATGTATCATTGACCTTGAAAAACTTTCACAGTCTTTCACAGTAAGATTTACTTCAGTACCGGTATATACATTCTGTGTATACTATTCTGAGCACACGCTGTATCAGCTTCTCTCTACAAGTCGTTAAAGCACAGCCACATTCTGAATAGCATCTTTGAATCACTGCACTGAAAAATAAGACATGATTCATATTTGGAGGGATCTTACATGCTTGGAACAACACAAGCTCCATCACCTCAACTGCATTGGAAGTAGCAGAATTTTCAGGGCTTGGTACCACTTAGAATTAAAATATTTTCGTTACGGTGAACCAAACCTTTAAATTCTGATTCTGCTCAAAGCTTTATGATTTGTTTTGCAGCCTCTTGAATGTGTGTTATAGGGAGCAAGGTGCATGGGGGTGATGCTGTCAGGTGCAATCGCTGCTCAGGAGCTGCATGATCGTATCCATGCAGTGTTTGGAGCGGGATGGTAAAATAGATTTTTGCGCAAATCATATACAGAAATATTTCTCCATAAAACAGTTGTCATCTTCTGTGCTTCTTTTCTAACGCCTACCCTCTTTACCTTTCTCTCTACATTATAGGCCTTGCTTTGCCAAGGTTGGCGCATTTCAGCTTAACATATTTATTTTCTATTTTGACCATCTGTCTCCCTTTCACAAACAGTTCTGCTCCGCTCTCCTCTCTCTGCTTTTTTTGACTGATCTCTCTTTCTCTCTGATGAATACAGTTGGATTTTTCTTTTACTCGTCTCCATCTGCCAAAATGCCTACACGATTACAGATCTGTACATAAATTAGAATGTCCATCAGGTTTCTTTTAAATGTCACTTCTTCTTTTTTTGCTATTTCTTCCTGCTGTGAATATGACAGTGAAGTGCCCTGGCCTTGGAGGTGCTGTACCAAAGAAAATATTCCTCATGGTGCCCAGTTTACTTGAGCATATTGAGGGTGCCATTATTTTATGACCCTACTTCTTTTCAGCAGAAATGTGAACATGTAAATGATCTTTCAAACCTCCAACTCTATTTAATATCTAACAGTGAAAAGTGAAAAGAGAAGGAGAAAAAATAAGTTGCTCATCCTAATACTCTTATAATATCCTAGAAGTAAACAGACCTAAACTTGTGAATGCATAAATATCCTTCTAAATGAGGCTTGGTGTGTTCGTGTGGACGGGGGTTATTCAGACGGTCAGCGAAGCCAAATGGGAGGCCATGACTCTTTCTCTATCAGACATAGACTATGACAGATCTTTATTGTAATTGGCCTTGGAGGTAATAAGCAACGCTCATCACCCCATTGGCCTCCCACGAGCTCCCATTCCCTTTATCTCCTGCTTGTTCCGATTCATTAAACCTCCAGAGAGATTGGTCAGAGTGGTGGAAGAGAAGGTTGAAGCATTCATTTTGGTTAAGAAGATCCCTTTTTCTCTGACGCCTCGCCTTAAATGGGCAGTAATTGACAGAGAAATGTTATCGGTGTGAGAAATGTTTAATAAATAGTAGTGAGCTTTTCATTTATTGAGAGTTAATCTCCTCGCTTTTTTAGGGAGATCATGGCTGTCCTGTAGAAAGAATATCACTGGAGGTTAATGCATCCACTGTGACCTTCAAGCTGTCGATGAGGTAGGTTTTGCATCAGAGTAATATGTGTGTGTGTGTGTGTGTGTGTGTGTGTGTGTGTGTGTGTGTGTGTGTGTGTGTGTGTGTGTAGGAGGTCAACTTCACAGATCTCTCTGAAGCACTCAAGAGTCTTCCCTCCGGTCTTTCTTCCTTTTCAGAGTTCTGACCTCTGTCTTTCAATCTGGGCAGCCAACAGACCATTTCTCTGATATTCCTTCGCTATGTGTATTTGGGATCTTACCTTATCTCAGGTATAATCCTCACAACCAAGCCGAGGTGAGGATCCGAGCTGTTGAACAGGGCTTTGGTCTGAGTACGTCTCCGATCATTTTAAACATTGATGGCCTTTGTTGTTCAAAGATGCCTCCTCTCCTCTCCTGTCTTCGTCTCTGTTGCTCTCCTCCTGGCCTCAGAAGATGCAGGGGGGAGTTCAACCTCTCTCTGCCTCTCTGAAGATTGACAGCAAAATAAAGTATGTGTTTTTTTTTTTTTAAAGCTAAATAGTTGGGAGCTAAAACTTGCACTGGCATTGTCAAGTACAAGTGTTTTCTCCAATTACTTCCAGATTTCTTTGCCTTCTTTTCTCTCTCCTCCGCAGAGCCAGAAATGGCATCCAATGGTCTGGTTTAAGGTGTTAAAATGGATGCCCAGGGCAAATGTCAGAATTGCTTGGAATAATTGCAGTCTGCTGCTGATACCTCGGAATCATCATTACCAGTTGTGTGGTTAATTCTAGGGCCGGATAAAAAGAGCGTCTCTGACTGAAGTGAACACAGATCGCAGAAAGCTGCTTTAGCACCTGTGATCACAGCTAGCCATTGCTCAACTACACCAAGGGCTAACACCTGGCCGCGTCGGTATCTGCAGGGGAGATGAAAAAAAAGGCCACACAGACGAACGGCATTGCCACATTTGTGCAAAACGCTGTGGCTCAAAAATATTGTGTCCAGAGATTTACTAAATTACCTTCTTGCAGAGTTCAGTCACAGTAAGTACTTTGAAAAATCATAATCGGGTCTCTGAGCAGCCCTGGGGGGTGGCCGAGGAAGCACTCCATCTTGGTTCCCCTGATGTTAACTCTCCTATTATTTTGTGCAAGGTATCACATTTTGGGGATAAGAGGGAGGAAGCCAACAGGAGCCTAAAAATCATGCTGAGAAACAACAGCAGCTATTACCATGGGGCATTATTTCCTTGCTGCCCTGTGGTGGCTTAACTGCGACTTGCCATTTGAAAAAGACAAAAAAAACATTACAAACATTAAGCACTCCTGCTTTCTCCTGGCAAGTCACTGTCATTTTCAAGACAGGAACATTTGCTCTGTCGGGCTCTCTCATTCTCTCCCTCAGCCTCGACTTTACTGATACTGTCATTTTGGAAACAGTATTGCTCAGTCTCTCTCTCTCTCTCTCTCTCTCTCTCTCTCTCTCTCTCTCTCTCTCTCTCTCTCTCTCTCTCTCTCTCTCTCTCTCTCTCTCTCTCCCCATTTCCTCCTTCTGTCCTCCACTCATTCATTCCTACTCTTCTCCTTGTCCTCCTTCCTCTCCAACACAGGTAAAACACAGACAAGATAACGGGCAGCAGTTTCAGTCCTGGCTGTGTAAAGACTTAGCATAGCCATGTGTGTCTTTTTCCATCCATGTCATGCACCTCAAACAGCGTGGGGGAATTACACTCCACAGCCTCAACAAAAAATAAAGAGAGAGAAGAGAGTGTTGCTGCACTAACACACAGTACCAAGTATGAAAATGCAGCCAAAATATAAATCCCTATAATGATGCAATGGGGGATAAAAAAAAAATACTGGAAGGTCAATAAACTCAGACACATTGTAAATCCCCACGGAAATATTACAATGATTTCTCCCCAGGCACACTAAGCACCACTCCACTCCAAACCCTGGCTACACAAGCACGTGTTCCCTTAAATCATTTTAACAAAGGACTATATTCATTCCACCTTTGTGTGGTGTGGAAAGCAATAAAATCTTCTCCTGTGAAAGCCAGTGCTTGGCTGTGTTGTAACGGAGGAGTGTGTTTTTGCGCCTGGCCGCATGGTGGCAACCTGCGCTGCATTGCCAGTACGTCAGGTCCTAATGTTTCCTCATAAAGAACCCGGGACTCGTCCTCATCCGACGCACACCGGCAGCCGGGCTCTCCTCCGCGGAAGGCTCCGACCATGACAGCCTGCAAGTTTCTTCCCCCCGCTGCCTTCATTCTCTGCTTTCAGAGCTGCTGAACTTCTTCTCCAGACTGTCAAACTGAATCGCCGACCTTGACAGTGCGCCGTGGGCAGCTTTTTTTTTTTGAGGGAAAAACTGTACCCACTCGGGTTGCCGACAACGAGGGTGAAGTTTAAAGTAAGAGGCAGGAAAACAAGAACACAGCAAGGACGTAGGAAGTGTCGATGAAAAAGTATGAGCCTGGCTTGTTACAGGTGCAGCGAGGAATGGACTGACCTGGTTTCATCTGACTGAGTTGCATCCAGTACTTGAAAGAAACCAACTAAGGCTGCTCAGGCACTTCTAGGAAAATATCTCACTGTCCTACGGGGTCTGTGGAACTAGAGCACATTATAACTGTAAAAACAAACATAGACTCAGATTTTCTCCGGTCTCGACAGGCTTCAGCAGCAGCGGCTCTGTTTTGCGCTCCCATAATCTGTGCGCTTTGCCCGGCTGGCGTGGCAGCAGGTTTCCCACACAGAGACCCATCAGGAGGACAACAGCAGAACCACTCCGGGACTCGGACACAGTAAGCGTGCTTCCAGCTCACCGTGCACTTGTTGTCCAGTCTGCCCGGTTTGGGACAATGTTTGAGGACTCCTGGAGCACATCGATGTGGAGCGCCACATGGATTTTATTTTTTTCCTTACTCATCCACTCCACACAAACTCAAGGTAAGAGGGACACGGTGCCGATTAGTCATCTCATGGGCCCATTAGTGTCTGTAGCTCCCCTGCTATGTTAGATGTTGGCGTGTCCGTTGTGCTGGTTTCCGATCTGTGATGTGTTCATTATAATTTTCCTTTTGCACATAGCCTATAATTTCCTCATTAGGCTACACCTCACTGTGACACACAGTCCCTCTTAATGGCACACACTCACACACTGGCAGACCCTTGCTGCTGTTATTTCATTGATAAAACATGTCAGTGGGACCTTTCCACTTTTGTTCCCCATGACTTCACCTAAATCTTAACTTTATTGAGTTAGGATCGCGCTCGAGGTAGCAGATATAATACGATAAATGTGAGGCTGCGCAGGTTTGGATGTAGTTTATTATGAAGACCCATTATTTCTTTCCATCTGTTATGATGTTTAGAAACCGTGACTGGATTTTCTAGTTTGAACATATGCAATGAATGTGTCATTAGAAGCGCAGCTGTTAACAAAAATGTTAATCTGATTAATAAGTATTAATTAATTAATCAGCCTTCTCCCTCGGAAATTAAACTTTGCGCGGTAAATAAACAGATACATATTGATATGCAGCGATTAATGCAGGCGCGTGCACGCAGAGCATTAACTGCTTAATATTAATTGGTTGGAATTATGCAGCTAGTTTCCCTTGAGGGGAGCAACAGCCAAGTGTGTTAGTTTGCAGGGACTAGAATCGGTGATTGTGTTTTTCTTAGTTTTTTCTTCTCCGAGTAGTTGCTTTAGTTGCAGTACAACTCAAATTCTTAGCACAATAATCCCACAGGATCTCTGTAATATTCCTGTGGAGACATGGAGTGTGTCTCTGGTGCCTAGCAGAGAGTCTGCTGTAACCTCAGGCCCTCTTCCTTTTACCCAACTATTATGTCCCTGTAGAGTGTTCGTTTTTATGAGATATTTGTACAGTAGATTATTTCTTTCAAAATGATTTTACCATTAATAATAGCTTGTTTTTGTACGAGGAAAAATGGCTGCTTTGGGAAATTAAAGTCTATTGAAGATGACAAACGATACAAAGCATATACGTTTCACATATTTACCATACATGTAGACCAGAGTGGGGTCTGTAGTTTGCACATAAGGTCCTTAAGTGTGCTCCAGGGAGTCCTCAGCAAAGTACATCTTAATTGCTGCGCCACTCAATATATAAGAAAAGCAATGTAAAATAATTGAAGAATAATGACGCAGATCGAAGGTTGTTCTCTCATCCCTGTAATCTTCGAGCCTTTATCGCAGCAAGGTACATGTGCAAGGTGGACTCTTGCATGGTGACACGAGTTTAAAAAAATGGCACTCCCGCACTTTGCTTTCCTCTGATGCACACTCTCCATGGGGGTAATTGGGATTCAGGTATTGCTGCCACTGTAAGGAGGGAGTATTACCTCTCAAGATAGACTCTAAGCCCTCGGTGGTGCTCACTCAATAATACAATGTAGAGAAGATGAAAAAAAACAAACAGGTAGATATCCATCATTCATGAGGGCAAATCCTAGTGCCTGACATTTACAGGAGATTGATAACTCGTGTGTCCTAGGGATTAAAAGTCCTGACATTGTTGCTTCCTCTCTCTATATAACTGTATCTCTCCCTGCTGTCTGTATCTGATTCTGGATGCTGCTGGGTCAGAAAATGTAGGATTTAATTGGACTCTTAATTGCACCCAGAATGGTCTGAGTGCCCGTTCGGAGTGCGGCTCGTTGAAAGTGACCCCAGTGTGGGCTGCTCTCTTTCCATGAGATGATTAAAGAACATGATGGGGCGAGTAGCATGCCTCTGGATGGACTTGTCAGCCACTATTTGCCACATTTTAATGACCAGTACACTGAAACAGCTTTTTAACAACGGGAGAACGGCCTTCATCGGACCAAAGTGCTCGGAAGTCTTTCTTTAAGCGGGGAGAGATAATCTTCAGTTCTTATATTTTGTATATTGTCATTCATCTTCATTGTGAGCAGCAAGAAAAATAACAAAGTTTTAGTGTTAATATATTTTAGGACCTGACTGATGGCTAATTTACACTTGGTGTCTGTCAGGAGGTTTGATGTTCTTATCTAAAATGGTGAAGCATTTTGCATTTCAAACTAAGGCACTGTAACACTTACACGCACTATGTTCGGTGGCTGACACATACAGTAAGCACACTCTTTGTTATATCGTGTAAAAAACAGGCCATTCTCCCAACTCACCCTGGGTATTTTGTTTTAAGTGACAGTTATAGGAGCTGTCTGGTCTGTCCCACTGTTCACTTCCATTTATTTACTGAGGTCATGCCGAGACAATGCTAGGCTCGCCTGCTGCTTTTGTCATTTCTAACACATCTATTTTGGAGCTCGGAGCAGCGGGGGAGGACTCTATTGGAATGTCATGTTTGGTATACATACTTCTGCATCTCTCGACGTCTGCAGATTAGTCTGACTGGCTACAGCTCGACTTTAGGAGATTTAGAGGGAGTTGAGGACTTCATTCTGTCAGAGGCGTGGCACTCAGATTAACATCCATACAGATGGTTATGACAGAGTTTCTGGGGGCTGCCGGGAAACTGCATTGGAATCCGCTATTTCATGGCTGTTGTCTGGCGAGGATGCAAATACACAACATGTTTAGAGTGACAGTCTGTTTTTAGCATACTGTATTGGACATGGACCTTGACACAGCAATAAGTCAAGGATGTCATCTCCATTTTAAATCTGTTAGAAGATTGGATTGAAATTGTATGGCTGGAATGAAATGCATGCAGTTTGGGAGCACCTCTTGACTGCTTCAAAAGGAAGTAAAATTGGATGCATTCGTATCCCAAGCAACAAAGTAGGACACATAATCATAGAAGTGCAGTGGAAATGTCCGGTGAGCTTTTCGATGGTTTTCAGATGAAGAGGTGGAAGCTACAGTAGAATGTGGCAATATTAGACTGTTGTGATAACTGTACGCTCATCTTTTGTTTCATTGACATGACTCCTCTTCTCCACTGCATGGTGAGACTCTTGAGCCATAAAGACGTTATGTTTGCATGTGTGTATTGTGTATACTTGAGACCCTGAGAAGCCAATCTCCAATCCCATGGTGGTATACCACAGACAGCAGTCGACTGCAGCACTGTATTTAGATGAAGGGAAACTTAAAAATCAAGATTATTGATCAAAGCCACATTTGGTCTTTGATATTAGTCACACTTTCATTAGGCATTAGGTACAAGTTCTTTGTAGGATTATTTTAATTTGATGGATTCGGTCAAAGCTGAAGTGTGGCAAGCATTATAAAGGGACATATTGAGATTGTAGTGTGCGTGATACATGGAGACAGTGTGGTTGAAAGAATGTCTGCAGACTACAAATGCCCTGATTTGTCACTCCTTTTTAATTGACAGACTAGGGATCTCTGTTTCCTTTTAGCAGCTGTGCCCTGTGAAATGATTTGCAAAAAAAGGAAGGAAGTTGAGGCTGTCCTAGATCCCAGCACTTTGGCAAAAGGTCACAACATATTGCTCTAAGTATTCAGGGCTGGCGAGAAAACTCATGGTCAAAGTCCTGTGATAGATTTCTCAGAGGGATGTCTCGAGTTTCACTGTGCTACGTTCAATAAAACTTAACTTCTCACCCAAGGTCTCTGGTAGTGGCAAGTCCTAGAGAGAGGTGTAACTGAAAGACTTTTTGTTTTTCCTCTCTGGAAAGCTCTTTCAGAGCTCTTGCAAGTGGGGCTGTTTTCATTGATCCTTGCCCCCTTTTTCCAATAGCATTCACTCGAAGAGGTTAAGAAAAGTGGGACTTACATTTCTACACAGGCGCTCTGAATAATAAAATTGGAGAGAGAGCTCATGGCATACATATTAAAACCCTAAACAGATATACAAAGAAACCCGCTATACACATTGTGAAGTATAAGAAATAGTTCTTGAGTCAGAGGTTAACCTTATTTGCAAATTATATAACATAATGTTGCTTTCATAAGAGTGAACACATATTAAACCCCTGAGAATGGGGACGAGGTGGCAGGTCTTCAGTGACATTCTGTACATGAACTCACAGGTTCCTTTTATATATGCTCTTTAACCCTAGTGCTGCTATATATTATTAACTAGGTCTTTAGCCAAAGGCGAAGCCTCAGGATGATCTGAATGAATCTGAAAGGCACCATCAGTGAATTTAGCACTATTTATGGCTATAAACACAACTCTGCATCTTTCACACTCCCTCTCCTGGATGTACAGGCCTGCTTCCCACAGTGCAGTAATACGAATGTATAATACATATTCGTCAATACACTCTGCTTGTTATTACTTTAGGTAGGTTCCATTATTATTCTGACAGCTGTGTTCAAAGTCCCCCCCTTTGAAAAGCACCAGAAAATAACTTAAAGTTTGCTTCACTGTGCGTCATTTTCATTTGTATAAAACACTCCTTTGATCATTATTATATATAGTATATGTGACGAGACGGTGTCATCGTTACATCTTTAGAGCTTCAACCACTTTTCTGCCGTCTGAGAAGCCTTCAAATTCATGGATTTCTGTATTTCATGGCTCACCGGTACCTGAAGCACCATTGCTGAATGCCCACTAACAGCAATACGATCAGCCTAACTTGGGCGGCATTACATAAAAATGGTGCCATCAGGAAAGTCTAGCTTCTCAGAGGGTATTTCTAGGTGACAATGACAAGGCATAATCAATGCCTTTTTTACTGCTATCTGTTCAGTGACCGCATTTGCCTCCAAATTCCCTCATTGGCATGCCAGCCACTTATTATTTTTCTCTCTCATCTCATTGAGTACATTCTAAGAACTTTAATCTTAAAATTTCAGTGAGTCCTGCTTTTTCGAATCACCAGTTATGTAATCCCAAAAAAATGACTATTGGATTAAAAAGAAAAAGATTTAGGAATTGTACTATTTCTTCTCTCTTCTAAGCGTCATGCTGCCCCAGACAGTTTGACCAGAACAAGAATTGTTGGGCTGAAGCAAAATGTATCAGTCTGATTCACAAATTGTCTCTTTTTAAGCCCTTCCATCTTGCCTGCTGTCTGGAACATGGCACAAAGGAGTCTGGTTAGTATTTTCCAGTGCTGTCCTATTTGTCATTGCATGATTATTCATTTGGGTTTTGTTCACACTGTTGATGGACTGGGAAAAGAGGCTATACAGGCCAGCTGGGAATTCTCACCATACTCTCAGATAGACGGGTTCAATGTTAAATGACCTGTTGGACTGAAAAACACTTTGGACTTGCCAATAAACACAGCAGTACCATTTGTCTCCCTTCTGGCTTTAGTTGTGACGGGCTGATTATCATTGTTCAACCTTATATTCTAATTGGGGCTCTAACAAGTGGATTATAGTGTTGATTGTCTTTTTCTTTCTTAAACGGCTCCTCTGATCACTCGTGCAAGCTGGAATTATTGCTCTATCCGTGGCTTTCTATTGTGAGTGCATTTTTTTCATGTACAGCATGTCTTATATTTATGGAGCTTGTGTTTGTGCACCCTTTAGTATATAATATAGTACTTTACCTTTTGAATAACAGCAAAGAAAAGACTGATAGCTTACATGTGTATTGTACTTGGCTTTTCGTGACGAGCACAACAACGTTCTTTTGAAGCTGCTGCTGCTTTCGATCTACCATGTATGCTCAACAATAAAACTCTGGCCCGATCAAGGTTTTGCGCCGAGAATGGATTGAAAGATTTACGGTAGGGCATTCCATCTTGTTTTAATATCGCTGTGGTGAAAGCGTATCCTGTGTTTCCATATCAGCTGAGCCAAGCCAACCCGCGGTTCTGCACTCCCAAATTAGCACCTGGAGGCCTTCTGCACTTTTACACCACACATCAGCTTCAGCTGCACAGTGCCAAGTCCTGAGTGTGATTTGCTTCTGCTGCACATGTCCTTCAAAGTGGGCTTGAAAACGACCCCTAAAAAATAATAAGCCAGAGGTACGGATGTGATTATGGACTTGAACTTTTCTCTCACTTTTTAAGAGGGCTATTATGCATGCAGGGACAGACAGGGGGGGAGTCAGAGTCGAGGCTTGTTTACCAGCATCATCCCTCAGTCGGTTAGATGGAAATGAGCATGGACCTTTTAGAATGACACTAGCTTCAGGAGGCCCCCAAACCTGACTTACTCATGCAGATCCTTGTGTGTTTTATAATGGAAATGCACTCAGATTGGCTGGGGGGCTTGGGAAACCACCTCTGAACCCTGTAATTGCTGTTCCCTAGGGGAGGTGTTTTGCGTGAGTGTGTGTGTGTCTGCAGGTGGAGACTTTGAATTTGTATGCATATGTAAGTGGGTGTGTGCTATTGGGTGTGCGTCTGTGTATAAATGGGCAGTAAGCAGTCCTTTAGCTATCACCACGCTGCCTTGCTGCCACAAACCAGGCTCCCCTGGGGCTATAACAATCTCCCTGCAGGGCTGGAGGAACAAAACGATGGGAACTCTAGTTCATGAAGTTCATGAAGGAGCATTACATTAAATGCCCAAAGCCGTATATTTTGTGAGTGAAAATAGATTTAGCCTAAACTGCTTCTGTTTTCTGCATAGTTTGATACCACTGGCATGATTCTCTCGAAGAAGCCGGATGACAAGCAAATCAATTTAAGGGATTAGTTAGGGATGGTATAGAGCCTGATCGATTCTGACAATCACGCCATCTTTAACAGACATCTCATCAAAGACCCATTCCCTTTTTTTGCCATCCCATCACCCATCTATCCAGCACTTGGATCCACTGCCTATTTACCCATCCCATGCAGGAATAATGGGGCCTTCACCCCCAGTTGGATTAATCAGCCATAACCATATGCTACCGTGTGCAATTACGCTGCAATTTTGACCAAGGGAAACAGCTGTTGCCATTTGAAAGGGTGGAATAAGATTGTAATTGCCTTAACTTTGATTTGTGAGGTGCTTTGATTTGATGAGAGAACACATTTTATGCTTTACATAATAATAACTCGGAATGAAGAGAACTATTAGAACATGAGACTTTTTCTGCTTCCAGATGCATTGAGAGGATAACCTCGTTGTTATGAGGTATTACTCACACATCATAGAAGGAATGAGTATGTTTATTCATTTGGGTTTGAATGGGCTTTCTATTTTCGGAGGCTATGTTTTAGATTTAATCGTCTAATGACATTTGAATATATTTATGCATGGCAGCGCCTTCACATTTTGATACAGGAGGCTTTTTCTCTAATCCCCCAGGTAAGGTAGTCGCATCAAATGTGATGTCTTCTGAAATCCTTTACACCGCAGCCTCCTATACTGTTTATATGCCAGCCTTCTTGTTTACACACTCTTTTTATCAATCGGCTGCATTTGATGACAAAACCTGCCTACTGTCCAAAAGCGTAAGGTCTGTGATGCATTCGTGATCATGCACATGGATCCAAGATTTATACTATATAAGACTTTCTTTTATAATATTGACATGGAGTTACACAACTGGTGTCAGGGGATGTATACTGATTATAATGTAAGATTATTCCAGTTGCAGAGATCTGTGACTGTCAAAAGGGATTGCGTTATTAAAATCATAAAATACCCGAACGACCAAGGTCTCCTGTTGCACACCTCTTGGATACTAGTCATCACCAGGTGTTCATCAAATGCATCTTTTTTCTTTTGGATACAATATAAACAAACTGCTCACAAAAAGATCAAGGTGCGTCTCATAACCACTTGAACTAGAAAACCCATCATGATGAGCATGAGCAAAGCTCTGTGCCGTTTGGATGGCTTTTTGTCTCAGATCTCAAAAAGTTGTTTGAGAAACGCAATTTGTGACGAAAACAAATTCATGTAAATCCCAGCAGATACAAGATAAACAGCATTATGATTGCATATGGAGAGAAAGAAAGGGCAGGAGGAGGATGGTCAAAATGGGGAAGCACATGGAACATTAAATGAAACTAAAATGTTAGCTGTAATGGAAGAGACTGGGCATCAGAGTCCAATATGTTGAATACTGTGAGGAGAATTCTAGTTGGATCTCGCAATTTTCCAGCCACAGTTTTGCACCTGTCGGTGGAGTAGACGGCACACGAAGCACTGTTTGAATTTTTCATATGACTGCCAATTACTGGCTTTCTTTTCTGAAACTTTTAAAGAAGGATATGCTAAATGTCACATCTCTTTCTCTGCTGTTGGTAATTTGATCGTCTTTGTGTAATTAGCCAAAGAATGAACTTTGCACTGATTGAGAGCTTCAAACGGGAGAACGTAATAATGAGATGTCTTTTTAGTGCATCAACTGTGTGAGGCCAATATTTCCTCCTCTTTTAAAAATACAATAAATGACTGCTCCCTGACGCTGCTTTGAAAACTGCACTCCTTTAAATTTCTGACTCATGTTTTTATTTTCCCTTTTTTGTCCTTGTTTGATGCTCAAGGGCCATTCTTGAGAGATTTAAGGCATGGTTCCCTCACTGGAACGTGTCTCACATCTCCGAAAAGAGAATGTGCACTGCTGGTATTCGCACATTGATCATGGACGCCTATGATATTGCTTTTGAAGAGTTCCTTTTGACTCCTGCCAAACACCATGTAAACACCAAGCACTGTTCAAATGATTTTTTTGTTAGCAGATGTACTTCACACACGTCTTCTTACGAGTAGAGAGCGACACACAGAGAGGGAGTGATGCGGAACGAAAAGAGAGAAGGTGATGGCAGCATCACCAATTAACTGGAGACTAATCAAAGGCTTCCTTAGAAACTTTTAAGTGTCTTCTCCTGATCGCTTCCTGAGCTTTCTGCTCTTCCATCACCACATCCAGCTCCCCTACCTGCCTCGACACCTCGGATTGGATATCACCTGCTAAGATGCTTACCTTATCTATGACTCGGAGAGGTGTAAGAACATTAGCTGCTTTTGGAGAATACATTTGTAGCTCTTCTTTACACCCGAGCAATGTAGATTTGTTAAATTTATATCTTGATTACCATTCGCTCGGATGCGCTTCACACATGACTAAGTCACTTAACACCCTCGACAGTCTACTAAATGGGTAGGACCCGATGATAATGGAAGGTGACAGAGTGAGATGGATGTTTGGGCGCAGGGATATGACCCGCAGCATTACTTGCGCTTGACCTCGTCTCAAGCACACTAATGGGTGGCCTCGTGCACGCTTCTTTGCCGCGAGGCCTGCTAACACAAACATGTACACCTTCACATTTCTGTCCCCTATGTGTATTAGTCACACAAAGATAATCACTCTCTCAGAGCTGAGCAGAACAGGCAGGAAGTGCTCCATCCATCTTGATTTGTCAATAGTTACAATTTTAATTACACCTGAGTGCTGTCAGCCTGCCAAGCTGGGAATATTGATTTACCTCAGCTAATTGATTAATTGCTGTGTTCAAGGGGGCAGTTTTCCCTGCACCCCCCGGTTCTTATTTTGCCATGCCCTTCATTTTCTCTTTCTCTATATTGTGTTTACTGAGTGTTCAAGTTTCACCTGCAGGCAGAGTACTGTTGTGTGGAATAAGTGGAGGGCTTGTAAAGCGGAACCGCCATATTTTACTCAAGTAAAGGTGTGGCGTATTAAGAAGGGGGCTTTTTATTACTGTAAAGCAATAGGTAACGGTTGGTTACAGGGAAAGGGATGCTATTCATCACCTCAGCCATTATGTGACAGTTAAAGGAGGTGAGAGATATGGAGGCACATCTGCCAGGGACCTTTCACTCAAAACTGAAGCTTAGATTTGTGTGGCTGTTTTTCAATTGGCTCTATTGGCTGTTGGAATGGGCTCCAGCATTTTTAATGCCATTTTAGAAGACCATATACACCTGTGAGCTAAGACGTGTGGACAGCACAGCGGATTGGCTTGCACCCCTACTGTCTCTAAATCTTCCTTCCTTCCTGGCAGAAGTCTTTAAACCTCTCATAAAAGGACAGAACTCTGGAGCTGCTGTGTATCACAGCCAAGCAGACTGCTTACCCCCCCAGCTCAGGTCTACATGAAATGAGCCCACTTAAAAGGCTAATTTTAACATTGTCTGTCGTAGAATCTTCAGATAATTCATAGGGTTTTCTAAAAATGTAAAACTCCAAACCATAATGTTGGTGGCTTAATAGTGTTTACCACCATAACATGGTATAATTCAGTTTTGATTAACTCTTTTTATAGCATTTTAGATGCTATATATTTTTAATATGTGACAACCTTCGTAAAAGATTTGATGTTATTGGTAAAATAAGCTTAAATAAAACAGTTGGTTATGAAAGTTGTAAAACGCTAAACACTAGAGTGACTTCAATGACTGACTACTATGGTAAATTCCAGCTTGATCTTTTAAATATTTATACTCGGTGTGTGGGCTGTGTTTAAATGAATGAGTTAATGAGTGTTTTGACAGTGTTTGTTTCTTGTGGCCAGTGGTGGTGGGGGCTATAGCAGACATGATGACCAATGGAAAGTGGGTGAGCAGGACAGTCAACCAATCATGCGTCACTCTGAGTTTATATTGTATGATACATCACAAAGATTACAGGCCAAGTCATAACCAAACTATTACAACCAAACTAAATACATCTGTGTTTCTTTACCGTGCCCAACAGGGGAATGTCTTTGTTAAAAGATGACCATAGGGACCAAAACAGTTTAACATGATTGGTTGACCCATCTAATAGTTTCTGCTTTGAAGTTTCAAGCTGCTTTTTTTACAAGAGATTTAGATTTTCCCCCTACCAAAAATCCCAGCATGACTCGCTGAAAGAGAATCTCTGAGAGGAGCGCTTTGAATCTCTGAAACAAGTGGGTTTGTAACGTTGCATGCATCTGACTTCAGGCATTTTGAGTGCAAAGCTCGTACTCCAGATTTTAGATGTACACTGTAAGACCATATATTTAACATTTCAATATAATAGTTTTAAGGTAACAAAAGAGCACTTGTGATCAGTGACGTTTAAAGCAGATTGAGAGAGAGTGTGTGATGGTAGTGAGAATGTGTAATGGTAGTGGGGAGTGATAGAGTCTGGGCGAGCCATAGGGGGCTCTTTAGATATAACGTTAAAGGAATGGTTACCTTAGCTAGCCCTGTCACTTATGGCATGATGCAGGCAATTTCCAATAAGTGACAGGAATAACATCGATTGTACAACAAAGACAGAAAAGGATGAAATATGCCCACCCCTGACACTAAAAGAAGCCTTGAATAGGTGCTTTTCAGTGGGACTGCAACACTGAAGAAAAGGTTTTCTATGACGGCCAATTACTTCCTCTTTCATACCTTCTGGAAGCTGTAGAATAGAACACAACCTACGCACATGGTTCTTACTAACACACACACACACACACACACACACACACACACACACACACACACACACTGCTGCATGAAAAATGGAATTTTACACCATGGGGCTTATTCTTGTAAACACTATCTGAATAAACAAACAAATAGACACACACAAAGGCAGAGTGCTGCATGCTTAAGACCCCCCTCACGCCTGTAGACACACACACACCACACACCACACACGCGCACACACCCCTCCATGGAACTGAGCACAGACAAGCAGCACTGTTTCACTCCCCATCTGTTTCTCCCCCTTTGGGATCCAGGCAATGATTGTATGAGGATGTAGCGGTCTTTATACACCACGAAAAAAAAGCCACACACTTACAGGGGCAGAGAACACTGAAAGCACAGAAAAAGCTGTTTCTTTGAGTTGTCGGCAAAACTGAGTGTAACTCGAGCTGCCTGGTGTGAAACTTTTTCTTTTGATTGTTTTTTTTGTAAGCTTTAAATGAACACTGACATTTTACGTTTTTAGTTTTTTGCCATTTTACCCACAGACAGATGAGAGATTGATATCTAGCACAGATGGTTGGGTTTGTTACATAAATGTCCTACATAGAAAAGGTACTGTCTTCTGAAATATTGCTGATATGTTTATGTTTTATAAATTTAATAGAATTGAATAATTTAGAACTCTTTCATACACAAGACAATCTGTGAAGTTAAATATTTCTCAAGTATGAGTTTATAGGCCAATACACGTAATTGTATGACTTAAAGCAAGACTATGTAGAATTTCTCTGTAACAAAATGTGCCTTTTGTCAATTCAATACACTGCTACAGCCTTACTTACAACCAACCCAATTCGAACATATGGCCTTAGTGTGGTACACGCATCAAGACTCCATAGTCTAACAATGGCATAGCCATCAGTGCTGAAAAAAACTCCAATGCTAACCTTAAAATTGAAAGTCTAATCGAATTGTGGATTTGGAGAATGGTGACAGTGCTAGTAGACACTGGTCGCTAACATTAGCAAATTAGACTTTATCGCTCCTCTCTACTTGTGGTACAGTATATTTTAGCATTCACTATTATCCATATATTGTTACATGTCACAAGTCTTGCATTAAAATTATAAACTGGTTACATTTAAGATTTTCTTTAAATATTAGGATTGAAACAAAATAAAAAATGTCTGCTATTGCAAAACAGAATGAATACTTTGATTTGTGTCATTCGCTACTTTGTCTGTTGCTGGCTGCGCTCCATCTCACTGCAGAGTAGCTGTTCTAAGAGACACGATGTCATACAATGATTGGACGAGACGCAGCGTGGCGTGACTCCACTGCACGAGTCTCACGCTGTCTCTCAGCTGGTGTTAGTTCAGAAATGTCTCTAATGCCTTGGCTAATTACTCCTTCAAACCACATTTACTGTATGTGTGTTAATACAGAAGATGCCACATGTGAATAAAACAGCTCTGGAGGTGGAACTTCTCTATTGTATTTTGGACAGAGCTAAGCTAAATTCTTCCTACGGTCTTTGTGCTAAGCTAGCCAAAACATGTCCCTGCAAGATTATTTTGCAGGAGGTTTACCCGCTGAACTGAAGTAGTGAAATATTTCTTATCTGCACTTTTTAAAACGTTGCTCCTAGTAGCCTTTGGTCCAACAGCCAAAGGAGATCGGATACCATTTTGTTGTAGAATAGCACACTGATGGGAAAAAATAGTGTTTAGTGTTTAGCACAGCAGGTGACAGGAGTGTGAACTGCAGCTGAACTATGGATCAATCAAAGAACATTCCTCAGTTGATTGATCAGCACATCTGTCTTTATTGTAAAACCCCCATCTTGTGTGAACAAAAGGAAGACTGACCTGGAAGATCTTCTTGACTTCCTGCCCTTAGAATTAGGTATAAATACTGAATCAGGGACAGTTGCTCCTCGGAGCAACACAACAGCAACCTGTGTGTGAGTTTGATCATCCTTTGTATGTATAAACTCAGCTCCTTCTTGCAAGAATATAGATTAAAACTCTTATTTGATTTTGATCCTGACTTTGTGGTGTTATTAGGAAGATTTTTCCAACATACACTCAAATCTTAAAAGTGAATATTCAGTTCCCTCATCGTGCATTCAGTTTTAGATGCAGTGTCCTGGTCACAACTGTCATTCTCTGGCCTCTGCAGCTGCTGCGTTGCCCCTCAGGTGCAGACACACATAGACCTTGATCTTTTGACCCACCAAGCCTTTTCAAATCCTCTAAAATATATCTGTACCCACGAGCCGTCATGACTTAGAGAGGTCGGACGTGCTTGCTAGGCCGGAAGACACCGTCGTGTCAAAGGATATGGTGTTTCACAGCGATGATTTACCAGCTGACAAACACAAACAAGCTGTTTGATGTTGTACTAACAAAGTCCTTACGGGACTGCGCCGTTTCGCATTGTTCTCTCCTTTACTCACTGACATTTCTTCCACTGTTATCACTGGGAGAGGAGGCTTTGAAATTTGATTGACATCCATGATCAGAAACTATCTCTCACTCCGTTTTGGGACAAGGCAGTTTGGAGGAGGCGCATGGTTAATGCTGGCAGCTAGCAGCAGTACTGGCAGACCAGACAGACATGCTGTATTTGTCTCCTACAGACAATCTGTTGGACTGTGATGGCGGCTCCGGCCACATCTATACCTGTTGTTCAGCCAGAGCTTGAGGGGGCAGCTGAGAGATCGGTGGGCTGTCAACTGTCCATTGCCTCCTCCAGGTACAGCCAGGCGAGAAGAACCTGTTTGATTTTTTCTTTTTTGCCTGAAGGCATCGCTATCTCTTTCTCATCCCTCTTTCTCTTGTTTTTAAAGGAGGTTGGCAATTTTTCCTTTCTCTTTCTCTCTGTCTTACTTGTTCTCTTTCTGCTCTGCTCGCCTTGTTTCTTTTGCAACACGCTTTGAGGGATGAGAAGGAAAAAGGGAAGATCAAAGGGAGCCCGCACACTCTGCCCTCCAATATCATTAGCCTATCTCTGATGGCATTATTATAGCTTCTGCCATGTGTGTGTGTGTGACTTTATGCATTTTTATTTTCTTGCTTAAAGTGATTGTGTGTCTTCTCTTGTGTCCGCGCACACGTATGCGTGTACATGAAGCCAGTCCTTGCCTTCCTCTGGCACAGGGCCCGGTGATGCCGCCCTGCCATCAGCCCTTCCATATTGAGCAAGACGTCCGCGCTCCCCTCCAGCGCAGTACATGAGGGAGCTGCCCTCTGTTTGATGTCACTTCTGTTTTGCTCTGATCTTCCTCCACCAAAGCCTCACAGTAGCGCAGTCGTACGCAGTAGCCGAGATAATGGAGAAGCACTATGACGGAAACCACATGCTCAATCAAAGCTCACCTCTGCTGCTTTTTCTGCACCAATTGAAGGATATGGCTGGTACTTTTAACCATCATCAACCTCAACAGATAAAAGATCCAAACCAACAGTGAATGTACTGACAGTAACTGCATTGTTAACCAGAAACTGTTAAAAGGCAAATATAGTTTATTCCTCTTACCTCATCAAACTGCTCACTTTGAAAACACAGTCTCAGTTGTTTCACTGGCCATGTTACTTGTAATGAAGAAATATATATCACCCATTGTATTATAATTTGATGGCAACAATGGAGTTCTAAGGCACCGGCTTTGTCTACGCAGACAATACTGGTTAGTAGGATGATTGCGCTGTTGACTGAGGGTCAATTCAGCAGGCCCTTAGCTCACCGGAACCGGTTTGCACGTCTATACATATTTGTTTCGAATGCATGATATCATCTTCTTCTTTTTAAGTAGAATATCTATGGATGATATACAGTGTGTGCTTTTCCTTGCCTTTCAATTCTTCATACATCGTCTGTTCTATTGCTCATTGGGCCTGCAGTGGGCCTCGGCTGAGATGAGAGTTTTTTGCAATTTGTCTGTGTGCTATCATGTCTGTAATGCACAGTTGTTGCAACCCTGCAAGTACCACATAACTGGACTTTGTGAGAAGGGGCGAGTAAGCATGCAAGATGGAGGGATTGAAAGATTGAGAGAGACTGAAGGAAGAAGGAGGGGGGCATAGAGACGGAGCCTGCACAGTTACTGAATCCATAATGGATGAAAAGGGCCCTGGCAGGAGTCTTAAGGGGCTAATAAAATAAAGTTCTCTCAGATTAGTTAGCTAATAGAGCTGTAACATAGTGTTGCGTCTTAATGCTGAGGAGAACACGGCCTCCTGTGTGCTGGCTGTGATGTGGGGGGAGTGATGAGGCAGGAGAAGGAAGGTGGCTGGGCGTGGGGGGTTAGGCACTAACGGAGCACCTGCTGTGAAGAAGCCCTCCGGGTCTGGTTATTAGTCAGGGGTGAGCAAGGAGACAAGGAGAGGAGAGGGAGCCTACCTGGCATGAAATGACTCCCCCAGCAGCTTTAGTACTTACTGTACAAGATCAATGCACAGGCTATAGCTACATGTGTTTCTGTAAGCTCAAGGAAATGAGTGTTTTCTGTAAGGCATCTGATAAAGGATTGCTGCTCTACTGTTGGGGCTCATAATGCCTGGCTGGCAAGGACCGGAGCACAATAGAATATTATGTGAGAAGTGGCCTAGTGTTTGATGTTGCAGCTTTAAATATGCTCGAGCAATTCTTACAATTTGAAAATAATTTGAACTTCTTCATGGCTGTAAAGTTGTCAACAAGAAACCAAAAGAACAGGTGGAAATGGATGAGATAAAGGACATCAACACAAGGTTGACCTTACAAGATTAAAAGAACTCTAGACAGAACAACCAGGAGCAGCTTTCTCTGCGACAAAAACATTGACACTGTGATGATAATTCTTTATTCTTTATTCTTTCTGTTATTGTGGATGGAATTTGACTGTGTGTACACAATAGGCGCGTCCATGCTGACGCTTTATATGCGCTGAAGAAGATTGCAGGTCTTTGTTTGGTTATGTCCTCAGACACCAAGAGTAGGAGGGAAAATAGCAGTGTAAGGTGGCCTTGCTCTTGAGATGAGAGGAAAAAGATTGGAGGAGAGAGAAAAACAGAAGAATAAGAAGTTCTCTCCAGAGACTGAAGTGGTGAGAAAGAAAGTGTAGAGATGAGCGAAGAGAGGGAAGTACCTTGTCTCTAATAACGCCGTACAAGTGGCTTTCTCAGCGCTGTCATTATGACGGGAATGTTTAATGAGTGGCCTCTCAGAGTGGAGACTGATTGAGTGCATCATCTTCGTTCTCTTCTCACCCCGTGCCTTACGGCTCTCTGCCCCCTTAGTCTGATCCCACTCTGTTCTTTCTCACATCCTCGTTCTCGCTAGATCGTCACTCTTAGAAACCCTCATTGCTCTGTGATGTCTTGCTAATGATGGTGTTCTTTTTTCCCCCATGTGTGTTCATGTACTTGTCGATGGGTTTGTGCAGACTGTGTGTGTGCATATGGTAATGCGCATAATGTGTGGGCATCGAGGCATGTTTTGGCATGTACTGATTTTGAGGATATGTATATTTCCTAACCTCTAACCATAGACTTTGCAATTGTCTACTGGCGTTGAAGTGATTTTGCAGGCCTGAGATCTGTCGCTCTCATTAGACCAGGGGTCAGGAACCTATCGCTCGCAAGCCATATATGGCTTTTTCGATGACGAGATATGGCTCACAGACAATTTTGAGCTGACATTTTTTAACATGATTAACAAGTAATAAATAATTATACTGTGTAATTTAAAGTAAAACATTTAGCAGCGGATTTAGTTTTAGTTTTCCACTCTCCTTTCTTCCGCTCCGTGTGTGTGTGTGTGTGTGTGTGTGTGTGTGTGTGTGTGTGTGTGTGTGTGTGTGTGTGTGTGTGTGTGTGTGGGGGGGGGGTGCGTTAACTCAATCACAGAGTGAGCCAAAATTAAAGCATCGTTTCGGGGGTGAAGCTTGGAAACTGTGCAGTGCCCACAGAGTCATACTTTGCCTTGAGTGTGCTGTTTCCACGTCAACTGCAAACGGATTGCTGAGCAGTTCATGCGCAGTCGGGAACACAGCGGTGGAGATGGTTTGTCAGTGTTTGGAAACACGTATCCCTGCTGCATCCGAGTCTCCCACAGGCAGCTCGGCTTAGAAAGCTCTCACTGCATCATACATATCCGTGATCACACGGCCCTGAAGCTGGAGGTTTAACTATAAGATGCTTCGTTATGTCGCACATAAAGGCCAGCTCACATCGCCACTTTTCGTCCCAGAGATCTGTGGTGTGTTTCCCTTTGCTTCCTGCAGATTTGCTCACGCAACTCGAAAAATCTATTCAGCACTTTCCCTCGACTGAGCCATCGCACCGCCATGTTCAGAATGTATCTCCTCAAGAAAATACTTAAATTGGCTCTTATAAAGTTTCCCGTCTGTGTTACGGTGCTTATTACATGTTCCATCTCCAGAGCTTTACAACACAGCTCTTCCTGGTGTGTGATGCAGTGATACACCGTCAGCTGAATCTTCTCCCGCATCCTCTCCACTTATCTGCTCTTTTCATCACATCGCAGGCGCTCCGTCTGTCGTGAGTCCTGTCAGTTTGTCCCGGGGCAGTTTCATTTCTCACACATTTAGATACTTCCTCAAATATGTATTTTCCCATGCTTGTGCCATGCATTGATTTAATTACCAAAACCAGCGGGCCAGTTATGATAGACATGTAATATTTTCTTGCGGGCTGGATATAATTGTGGCCTTGAGTTTGACACCCGTGCAGTAAACACAGAAACGTGCACATACATTAGATAAATAACATAAGCGTTAGAAACTTTACAGATCTGTTTATTAAGTTAACTAACTGATTAGTCTAGTGTTAGTCGACTAGATTTTCTTTAGCCAAGCCCAGCCCCAGTAGGCAATGGAAAATAGGGGACCTTCAGTCATAACTGGCCCCTTACCAAAATGATTACAACCTCAAATGAAACGTGACATTTTCCCTCACTGTGATCAAACGTTTATGGCATGTTGGACAAAAATAAAAAACTTAAATTTAAGTATATCCTTCACTCACATTTTCAGTCGGAAAGGGAATTTCAGCCAGTGTTTTAATGTACACTATTGACACAGAGATGATGACCTTTATCTGGAGTAAAGGTGCTGGCTTTAACTGTAGTGTCTTAACTGGAGACCAAAAATAATCGATCAAATGGAAAATGTAATTAAGTCTTAAGTACATTACAGGGGCTATAGGTCTACGATGGGCTAATGCAGAAGCCATTACTTGGATGAAGTTATGGCATATAGAATTCAACATCATCCAAACAGCTGATGAATCTTGCATCTTTATCGCCAAAATTGAAAAAAACATGATATATGTATCCGTGTCTTCACTGCAACTGTAAAACTGCCTCGGCCACCCAAAGAAAAACTATAAAAATAATTCGAAAAACCCAGCTCCAGAATAATTGCCAACCCCATCCCATGTCTTGTAAGAGAGACAGGCACCTGAGAGGCACTCAAACGATTGGTAACTCTTAGGTGAGACAGTAGCAGTTGTTTTATGTGCTGCATTGGAACACAAACACACACACACACACACACACACACACACACACACACACACACACACACACACACACACACACACACACACACACACACACACACATGAGCAGGGTGGAAGAGCAATTTCAGCTCCATGGTCAAATCATTCTGTAATCACCCTGCTCTAGGCCACTCCAGGTTTTCTATTTTCCATTTCCCAATCGTTCTCTGCTCACAGTGAGAGGAAACCCACTCTAGTTCACTCCATAGCAAATATGATTAATGCTACCCTTTTAGTTGAATTACACAACACAAAGCAAAATTCAGAAGCGGCGTAAAGGGCTCACAAAGTCGATAGAAAAACGTGAACGGAGGTGTGAAGAAGTGTCAGGCTTGGATTGAGAATGTTTCAACTTGAGCAAAGACATTTGCTGTTATCTCCACTTTATTAATGGACAGAGACAGTGGAAAAAACAAAAGGCCTGGAGGAAAATGAGAGAAACAATTGGAGTTCCTAGTATTACCACCTGCGCGAGACAAAAGCGAGAAGAATAAAGAAATCAATGAGTTTATCTAATATGATACGGACACAATTCAGGAGAAATATATTTCATTCTTTGAAACACTACAGCAGTATGTATAATGCATGCTGCAACATAATTAAAAGTATTGTTTGGGCTTTGTTATACCTTTTATTATAGACAGTCCAGTGAGAGGACAGGGTATGAGGGATCAATTCATAACACAAATAATATAAATTGCATCCCAGAAACAGAAACTTACACTGAGTCTGTCTTTAAAAAGCATTCACTGTAATGTTTTATTGTAATACAGCCGACGCAATGACAAATAAAATCCCCCCAAACTCCTGAAATGTGTGTCAATGACATATTTTCTGCATAATGAATTCACTGTGCAAGTGCGTTCCCAAGACATTTCTTTCCTCCCTATATTTAGCTAATTCTTTATCTGAGAGAAAGAGCGAGATAGTCTTACTGAAGCGGATTACTTGATGCCTGATTTGGAGCTCTTAAGCTGTTTTGTGCTTTTCAAAATGAAATTAATTAAGAGCATTTGTGTTCATTAATATTCGCTGTATTAGTCACATGGCCTTAACTTCTGTTACCCCTTCTGTTTTATTCTGCGGTCCACTTGTTTTCTCCCAATGTCTCTCTGGATTTTGCTCTTTGCCATTTCTTAGCACTGCAACTTGACCAGACACAGAGGGTGTTAAAGTGGGGTACCATTAATAAAGACTAAAGCCAGAGGCCGGGGCTGTAGCTGATGCTGTAATGATAAATGAGGACAAGGCTTTGGCCTCAGTGGTGGTATCTCTGTTGAATTAGGCTCTGATTATGTCTGGCTGGGTCACACATGACTAATGGCTCCTGGTCCTAATTCATCCTTCCTTGAGCCTGGCCATGTGGAATATCTACTGGCTGTAACTGTCTGTGTGTGATATGATGTCTAATATAAGAGCTGGCATGCATTATGTACTTACAGAATACATGAATTCTCACAACAAATATTTCCTCTCTGTAATTTCATTGCCCTGCTGATTGTTCCTGTGCCCTATGGGGGAGTACAATTTTGCCATGATTAAGATTTCACCATTAAAATGTGGGATTACGATGGTGCCAATTTAACTACAATATATTTACCCTACCCTAGGGGCATTTTCTTTCCCATTAGGACTTCATGAAATGGCTTTTTGTTTACACATTATTATTTGGTTTTCATTGCTGGATTGTAATTTGTTTGCCTGAGTAGAAGGAATGAGACAGAAATTGTTGGTTTGACACTGCGTAGGAGCTTAATGCCATGCCCTACGCCCTAAAAGACAGGTTTAGGAAATTAATATATGAAGGGAACTATAATAATAACTGGATTCACTGATTATCTGACGCTCTGACCGACCTGTCTGAATACCTAAGTTCATAAGGGCCAGTGAAGGCTGGGTTTCCAACCTCATTACCAGGCAAAACCCAGGGTTACGTTCAATGACAACTTTCTTTGTTTACGTCCATTGGCAACATTGTTTTAATTACGTCCATTGGCAACATTGTTTTAATTACGTCCATTGGCAACATTGTTTTAATTCTTGCTTTCTACTTGTGTGCCTATATACGATGGTACAATATGGCAGTTGAGGTCATGGCAAATGGCAATTTCAAATGTTAATTGTCTGTGCATGAATGGTCTCCTGCATGAAAGTCAGACATGATGCATGCCCATGCACCATTGGATTCAAAGCTGCGGAATCATCCGTTATAGACATGATTCCTAGGATACTGGGGTTGCAGGCTTGCCAAGGTGAAGCCAGTATGGAAAGAATGATAACCCTTTACTTCTAGTTTGTGTGTTTGGTAGAATAATCTCTTCTTTTTGGGACCAATAGTTAATTTCACCAAACCCACGTCTTTAGGGTTAAGCTATGGTTCCTTGCTTAACAGAAAATATTGCTGTTTCATTACCCAGTACGCCCACTCTCAGGCCTGTTGACTTGTCGTTTTGGATTCACTAGTCACCATTCTGCTCCATTTCCTTAGCTGCAATCACATTGTCAGTATCTGATATGGTGTTAAGCTGTGGCTCATTGCACCATGGCTGTGCTTGCTGGGTGCGAGCCATGTGGAAGCAGCGGGCAAGTTCTTCTGGCCGGAGGGAGGCAGAAGCATGGTGGAAGGAGGCACTATGGAGAGTAGTGGCGGTGGCAGATCCTTTACAGCTCCTAACCCTTTAGTTTCCCATTCTGGCGAGCTTGTTGTTTACTGCTCAGCAGTGGCAGCATGATGCTTTACTGGGCTAATTTGTCACCCCTTAAAACAGGACAGCACTGGTATACACCAAGTGGGAGTCGGTGAGCTTGTTATGTTCTTGCTAGGATGGGGAAGATAAGAGGAAAGAGAAAGATAAGCATATACGAAGAAAGCGGGAGCATCTGTGAATAGCAGGTTTTTCCAACAAAATGGAGAAAAGAGAAGATGTAGGCTAAAAACAGATGAATAAGTAGGATGAAAGTGAAAATAACCAGATTACCGGGGGTTAGAGGAAGAAATGTAAAAATAGTGAATATTTATGTTTTTGTATATGTTTTTGGATAAAGGGATGGCTCTTCCTCTTTCATTTCCTTCTCTGTGTTCAACACTAAGCTTGTTTGTTTTTTTGAGGGTCTGCTTCTCATTAGAAGACCCTGCAGACTCTTCTACCATGGTGCGCTCAGCTGACCCAGGAACCGCCTGTGTGACAGTCCACTCCAAAATATGCTGCTGTTACAGTACACTGTGATGAAATCGCCGTAACGATGATATGCTTCCGTATAAATGCCAAAACCTGAAATATTTTCTCTCTCTTTTATCCTCCTAGCTTTACCTCTTTGTGCTGCAGTATGTTTTCAACTTTTATTTCCCCCATCTCCTTCTCTCTGTGTGCTTGGGTCAGTAATGAGCTGGTTTGGTTTCTTTTTCCTGCCACAGGCATATTTTTCTTCCCATCTCCATCACAATCCCATAACACCCCCCCCCCCCCCCCCCCCCCGTCCGCCCGCCCCCCATCCTCATCTGCTATCTTGTTTTTCTCCCTCAAGGACTTTCCAGGTTGCTTTTTCTCTGTTTTTTCTCTTACCCTCTGTTTTCAAAAAAAATTTCAGTTTAAAGAATTTTAATTATATTCCCATGGTGATTGAGAACCCAACGTGCTGCACAACCGTAGGTTACCTACAGAGCAGAAGTTGCCTCATATTCGGCCCATATCCTCTTCTGTCTTAAAGGTGTGAAAAGTGTATGAGCACTTGTATCATTGCCCTGAGGCTAAATGTAGACAGCATCCCCCACAGCTCTGTGGTAGAATGTTTAAATGAGAGGCATTCCCTCACGCTCGGTCTATAACAAGGAACGTTCATGTAAGCGTACTGTGGTATAGAAAGTGGCAGTTAAAAGCTATGAAGGCATGCAGCGTTGAAGGTATGTCTGAATACATGCATCATGTTAATGATTCATACAGTTTTTTCAAGAAAAGAAAGTGCTAAAAACGCACATGACTTGGATATTTCAGGCAAGGCAAGTCGTGTTGGACATTTGAAACAATTCCTCTTGAGAAAAAAAAATGAAGATGGGTTCATGACTAAGTGTTTCCTGATTCCAAACTGGGACTGCACGTTATTTCATGTGCTCTCCTGTCTTGTTTAGCTTATCCGTCATAGTGGTGCATGTCTACCATAAAAACATAAAAACAACAAAACATCTTGTCCTTAGAAGAAAAACTAAGAATTTCTGAGCTCAGCACATCTAGACCAACGCTCCAACTGTTGTCCTTTGGCCCTAAGACCGCAATTCATTTTCTTTAACGTCTTTTCCACTGCTAATGGAAAAATGACAGCTTTAAAAGAAATAGAACAGAGAGATGGAGAACCTGCAGAGAAAAATTAGACTTGGAGCAAATGACATGAGGCGGATAAAGTAGGAGAGCTGAAGATAGAGGAGGGAGAATTCCCATAAATCAGTACTTGCTCTTTTAACAAGTGGGGTGAAGTGGCGAGCAGTTGCGGATTTACAGAGATACTGTCGGTTAGACCCCCTCCCGCTAATTGAAACAAGAGATGGGTAAAACCTACAGGAGGGATAAGGAGCTGCTGTTATAATTCATGCCTCTTCGCCCCAATCAAACTTAAGCTCTCCTCTCGCTGTCATGCCCCAAAGACAATTCTCGCAAATCCTTTTTGTTTCCCAGCCTGATTCTAGCAGTGGTGGTTTGAAGTGACCCTGAGAAGTGTTCACTCGAAAGAGAAGTTTGTACAATCCGCTCACTTCAGGATTAAAACCCTGATTCCATGGTATAAAACTCCATTTGCATTGAGGAAGTGCCCGCAGTCAAAGAATTAGGGACGGTATTGTGCCGAATTGATTGAGGGGTCAGGTGAGCTCGCTGCACTTGTTCAGCATGCAGTGCAGAGGAACAAAGCCCCTACTGATTAACATTGTTATTCATTCATGAGACAGAGAGCAGCGAAGCAGAGCCATTTGTCTTAGATACATTTAACAAATGCAAAACCAGTGGGGAAAAAAAAGACACACAAATCTCCTTATGAGAAACAATTGAATAATTATGCTCGAACCAGACCGACAGAGTTCTTAAGCTTCCAGGACCTTGTGTTTAAATATAGCGTTTTAATATGGCGGCATCCAGTTTTAAGGATTTGTCTATATACTGTCTACCTGTCATGCACTCAACAGCATTAAAGGAATTTATCAGTACATGCAAAATCACTTTGTTGCCAGCCAACCCTGCTTAAAGTTTTTATTATTGGAAAAAGATTGACAAGTTTTAAGAAAACGGATGTATTTGTGCCCTCTGCATAAAAAAAACTATCATCAATAACCACAATAACTGCGTGCAACGACCATTTAACAGACACAATGTGTAAAAAATTAAATAAATAAAAGGCCTTTTTTGCAGGCCTTCTTACAGAGGGACAGAGAGTGAGAAGCAGGGCGGGATTAGGCTGTTCATATCACACTGAGAACAGTCCATCGAGACATCTCCATATGAGACATTTGTCATGTTACAATGATATAAAACTACCAGTAAATGTTCATCATATGATGTCTGTGTCCGCTCAGCTCAACAAACACCTGGATTGAGCTCCTAAAATTAGTATGCATGTTTCCCCTCAGCTATAGATTAAGAAGGCAAACAGGTTGTGCAAATGGCAATTAAATTTTAGTCATCAGATCGTCAGTGTTTTTTTTGTTTTTTTAAATGTCACTTAACTGTCTTCTCTTCTCAGTGTTTCAAATCCAAACAGAGTATTTCAAACAAATCTGTCGACGTCCTGTTTTGTCCGCTCCCCTGAAGTTAAATAAACACTTGATAATAGATGGTCACCAAGCCCTGGACCTAAGAGCTGTGTTTGTGGCTGGTGAATGTACACACTGACTCCTCAGGATGGGGAGGAAAGTGGGAAGTCATACCAGCGGTTTTTGTTCTGTTTTGTTTGGATGTAGCCAGTCACGTCCATTTCAGTTATTTTAACTGCCCTCAAGGTTCATTTCACTGCAGAACACTACCTTCTTTGTCTAAAACCTTGAAAGTTTTACTGCACAATTGCAATATAACCTGTATTGCTTTTATGCTGAAGCAATAGATATAAAATGAGGATACAAATCGAATCAACTATGTAATAAAGTTATTCATATTTTCAGTGCATTGCATCTCAAGTTTAGATCATTTTTATAAAAGTTTGATATGTTAAATATGTCTTCTACAATCTAAAGTAGGGATGCTGAATCCATCTAGCCCAAAATGATAGCTATTGTACCCTGAGGCTTGTTTGGAGTTGGATATTACCCTACTGGGTCAATGAGATGCACTGCCATGTATGGCATATTTGCAGGGCTTGGCACCTGTCCTGTCTGGGTGTGTTTTGTGGTGCTGGTGCCCCAACCAGACCTCCTTAATGAGAGCAGAGGAACAACAGAAACAGATGGAATTGCCTGTGGGACTGCGGGAAGACTCAGGAATGGCTAGAAGGACGGCTGTGGAAGGAAGCTGGTGCCATGTGGTGGCGTGCCCACTCTGCCCTCTGGTCATCTCTGCTAGTCCTGCTTGGTGGTCATCCAGGCGCACACTGGCCTGCCAATTAAAGATGTGCCCACAGTCAACCCTCAAGGTTCCTCCAAGCCCACAGGCCTCTCCCTTCCTTCCTTCATCTTTTTTCTCTCCTCTTTCTTCATACCACTCTCCAGCCAACACCCTGCCACGCAGTCTGCTTTGTTCTTGCATTCTAATTTAAGGGGACTCACTGAGCAGAATTAATTAGTTTTCCTGTTTGTCCTCCTCAGACAGATAACTCACCTTCATTGAGGTGGCAGGTGGCAGGTGCCAGTGACATGATATGTTCAACCATGTGTTATGACAGTGAATAGATCTTTTTTTGGCTCTGACACTGGCAGTACCGCATTAAAAGCAGAATTAAGATGCAGATGAGGATTAACTGAAGTTCCTGCTCAGCACTATGACCCTTCATTCTGTATGTGACACCTGTGCTTTCAAAAGTAGTTTATCCAGAAAGCTCAGAGTACTTCACTTTGGGTTTTAAGCAGTCAAGTTCAGAGGTCACTGGTCTGGCCGCTGTCGTGTAAGCTGATAACTTGTGAGAAAGACATAGAGACAAAGAGGAAGAGAGAGAAATCAGGACAGTACAGTAGCTGGGCTGTCAGCACAGCAGTGAAAACGGCTGACTGAGGGAGAATAGGTGGGATCACAGGGATTAGGGAGGCTTGTTAGGAAACTCTAGAAGCCCAACCTCACCATATACCATGTGCCGTAGGGTGTGATATCCGTCAATAAACTTGCATTTATAAAAACTCTGGAACCACTGTTGTTCACATCTTCCTGTCACTAAATGATAAAGAGATTTCAGTAACCGCTGCCGAACGTAAACTAAAAGGTGCAAGTCCGTCCTGACGCTATCACCTCTTTCCGTAAACTGAAGCAGGGTTGTGTTCTACTTCTCATAATGTCCTCAGAGGCCTCCGATGGCAGGGTAACTCTCTGACTTCCATATGGAGTGGACAGATGTGAGCAACACATCAAGCACTCCCTGTATTTGATTTCAGGGGGCGTTTCTTCTCAGCTCCTTTAGGAGGCCTTGCAACTCAGTGCAGTCCAGATTTCTGCAGTGCTTTTTCAGAGCCCCCCCCCCCCCCCCCCCTTAATGGCCTTAATGTACTATTTTTCCTGCATTCCAGGTATTAAAAAGTCCTAATGCTTCAACGAGCGAACAAAAATGGTGTGTTTTGTGAGCGGATGCTGAATTTTGCAGCCAATCAATGCAGCGCAAAATAAAACTGTCAAGTGTTTTAGCTCCATTTCAGGCTCAATTATATTGATGTAGTGCTCCCTGTCTCCCTTTTTGAGTTAGGATGTACAGTATTAGGGTTGAACAGTAGGATACCTCAAGACTTTTGCAGCTTTAGCAAATGTATTAATAGACATAGTGAAGACATTTCACTGTAAGCAAGTGGGCTAAACATGTGGTACCTGTTGTTTTCTTTACTGATCACATACAGAAACATTTTCTTTCTCACATAACTGAGTATTCGTGTCAATCCCCATCATACTGCCATTTTAAGGCAAAAAAAAATGAAGCTGAAATCACAGAGGGTCTTTTATAACGGCATCGATCTAAAGCTTCCATTTGGAAATGCTTGTATATCCTTTTTGCCCTAATAACTGCTGTATTGCACCTGCAGGAAAATGCCGTATTGGTGCGGTTGGCGGTTCTCCCTACTTCTTTCCATTTCCATTTCCTCTCCAGGAGGTTATATCAGTCAGAATCAGTATATAGCAGATAACTATATATATTCTCCAAATTAATGTAGCGTATTTGCCATCTAATGTAGATGTTCAGACAGGGGAAGCAGCTTCTCTGTGTGTGATTTTGCCATTTAAACAGATCTGTTTTGTCACTAAAGTCGCAATGTATAAAAGATAACAAATTGCTCCACAGATTGAGTTGGTATTCTGATAAAAGTTGACAAGACCCTATAATATTTTCACATTTCATATCATATAGGGTCAGGTAAGCCATTAAGTGTGCTAAATTGACTTAAATCTGTGTGGCGATCATTGCCTAGCATGCATAGAATATCGCTTATTAGTTGCAGTTTGATTCTGCTCAAGGACTTACAAATACATATCAACAAGCGCTCATATAAGCTTATTGATTGACAGCCGCTGCGGAAATTAATTGAATTGATTAAGCTTGACAAACTGAAGGCCCGCAATTAGGCTTACAGTATACCAGACTGTCGTCAGCATTCATCTCGAAAAACATGAAATGATTCCTTCCTTCTATTACTATTCTGCCGTGCTTGAGTCCTCTGGTCTGAGCTCATAGGATTACACCCTTTGCACCTATTTCTTGCATGTGCCACATACATGCAAACACATTTGTTATACTTGTGAGGCCCCTTTTTAATATAATGGATTTCCTATCCATAGTCTTGCCCAAATATTGGGGCTAGTGAATACATTATATATTGCCTTATATGAATTCTAAAATAAATCCTGGCAATAAACTGAGGATTTACATTTCATAAAAGTCCTCAATCTCATCATCTAAAATGTTGTCCTCGCAAAGATAAAATACAAGAGAACACACACTCCTTTGTCCTTTTTTTGTCGGGGGACCTTTTGATGTCATTCACACTGACACATATATCTCAGTGGAATTACTTTTAATCAAACACCATTTCATCATGTGTGAAATGGTGACAGTAGGATGGATGGTTGTCAATAATGAGCTTGAGTGTCCAATGTTTTAGTCATAAAAATCAAATGCCAGTCTACAGCTGACAGACCAAACTAAATGCTTTTTTGAAAGGTTCCAAACTCTATTTGTAAACCTGATCAAAAAAGCTTGTTCAGACAAACAGCAGATCTATGATTTTTTTGAAAAGCTAAATTCTGGGATACACATCTCTCACTGAAAGTATATTTGTAAAAGTGCACAAAATGGTTTGGCCCTTGATTATTATAATAATAATAATAATAATAATAATCATCAACAAAGCTTCTTTTTTGTGTGTTGGAAAATGTGTTCATTACCTACAATAATTCTTTAAATGCACTGTACAATTGTATGTACTATAGGCCCTTTTTTTACTTCCCTCGGGAACAGCATGTGGGAGCAAAAAGTAGTTTTGAAAGTCAGAAAAGAAAAAGATTGTTCTCTGGAGACCCTCTGAAGATAAGGTCTTTGATGCAATCTGGTCCCATTGTGCTTTGCACTCCAGAAGGCAAAGCAGGCAAAGATGCAGCTTAAACTGGAGCACATATTTGTTTATGGATGACAACAACATAGAGCTGCCTATTACCCAATCAGAAAGCTCCATGGCTTTCCTCCTCCGTCAAAGGTTCATGTCGTCTTAAAATGGCGTGTCTTTTTCTCCTGCAGCATTATGGCTATGGTTAGAACTGGTGTTTCAGTTCTGATGTCACAGAGAATTCAGAGAGACATCAGCAAAAAAGCTTCAGTCCGAGTTGTCACAAAAGCATCCGACATTATTTCATCACAACATATTTGACAAAACATTCCGAGAGCTAATCCAAGGTGTCAGGAGTATTAATTAAAATGAATAAATAACGAGCTACACATGCTGCCATTTTAGGCCATATAACAAGTCTCTCTATATGTTTTTTTTTCTACCACGTATCCATACATCTGCCTCTAACCCTTTATTTGGTGAAGCCATCAATCAGCATAGTAAAACCTGCTGTGCTGTAAGAGAAGGGGTACGGTCCCATGAACATGACATGAATAGATTGAAAGCAACACCTGCACTCTGTCACACCTCAGTTATGCGTCAAAGGCAAGCAGAAATACCTGCCTGTGTTTATGCTAACGTATTAATTTGCACGTGTTTCGTCGCACAAATCACATAGGGTTGCCGAGATAGAGCATCATGCGGCAGCGACTGGATATTCGCTACAGCTTAAGATGCATGGTATGTAAGGGAAATCAATATAGTGGAGCTGTTAGACCTCTGGGGTAGGTCATGCCCCAACAGATTACACCTGGCTCCTGCATTGTTGGCCCAATAGCTGACAGGATTTGTACACACAGGCTGAGAAGCATTAAAGTGTGGGGTTGTGGGGGAGTTTAAGGGTTAGCAGGTCTGGATTGCTCCTGGTGAGGTGTAGGAAGGCGCTTTCAGCTCAATACTGTTTAATTGAAATACAAACACGATTATTGCACTGAAGATTGGGCAAGATTGGATTCAATCTTTTTTTAACAAGAGGTGCAATTTGAACAGGTTATTAGGAGCTTGGGAGACAAGGCGAAGGCGGTAGAAAGTATTATAAAGAGAAGACTGTATTTTTAGATTTTAGAATTATCAAACCTCGATTTTCCTAAAGATTATTAATCTCATTACTGGAGACTGAGCTACTGGGCCCCCTTTATATTATATGACTGTACCAAATGATATCACAGGGGGAGCATGATTTGACAGGCCTTTGAGGTTTTGATTTCTCCAGTAGCATTTCTGAGGCTTTTTACATGATGATCAAATATTTGTTGAAGCAACTTCATGAGTCAAAGCAATAATGTTCATAAAAGAGACGCAGTTAATACCCCGCTGGGCTTGATTGAAAACCTTTTATCTCCAAATTGTTACTTGTTGCAGGAGCACAGAAACGACTGTGAAAGCCCTTCATTTTCCCTGGGCCAAAATGCATTTGTAAGTGTAACTGTTTAAATTTTTGAAAGTGGCTCATCAGCTCAAGTCGTAAAGTTTGTGTCAACTCATGAGGGGGCTATAATCCTTTGACTGCAGCTAATAAATGACAGTCACCCAAAGTTATAGTTACATGCAGTCGTGTATTATTCTACCCTCTTTCCTCTTCTTCCTTTTGTCATTTTATTCCCCCCCCTTTTTAAAGACACATGAGTAGTACACTAGTATGTTTTAGTTTTTTTGTTTAAAAAAGGGTTTAAACTTTTAAGACCTTGCCTTATTACAAAGATGAATAGTTGAAGGTCGAGGATGGCTTTATACATATAGTGGAATCATATTTGTCTTACTGATCCATTGCATTAATTAATCGCTCAACCCCCTACAGTCTTGTTGTCCTTCTTGGAGGAGATGTTTCCAGCCCTCAAGTGGCAAACCATGCAGCATTAAGTGATACCTTTCAATTAGTGACCTTGCCTCAGACACAGTGGTTATGGGACAACTTTACACCCCAACGGCCACAGTGATGAGCGATAAGGCATCGAACTGGAATGAAAACTAGTGGACCTTGTAACACGGAAACAGTGTTGCTGCATCTTACTGCAACCGTCTTTGACAGAGGTGTAAAATGTGTATGATTTTACAAGCGAAGTGTGTGGGGGCGGAACTTTGTTTGTGCGTGGTGGAGATGGTCAGATTGTGCTAGAGATTGAGGAAGAGAAAGAGTAGGTGTATCTTGCTCAATCACATGCTAAGTGATTTGCATCAATAACACTTTTATTGAATCAGAAATGGGGAAGGAAAGTGTTTTTTTCTTGATTCTTGCACATACTCTAGTTTAAATACCATCTTTTCTAACCTTACTTCCAATGAGAAAGAAACTTTGGTATAAAAAAGTGCTGCTACTTTGTTAACTGTGAAACAAAGCGTATTGTTATTGGTGGTCTCTAACAGAGTTGTATCCTTTCTCAGTCAAACACAAACTAACATATTAACCCTGAGTAATGGCAATGCCCTGTTTCCTACGCTACATAGAGTCAGCATCCGTTTGAGGCTCCAACAGTATTATGATTCATGCGGGCACAGATATGTACTGGGGGACCAACTGAATTTCTGTCATTCCTAAGAAAAGGGCCAACAGTTAGCGAACAGATTATAATTTTTTTTCTCATCTCATATCAAACGGAAAGATTCCCTTAGGTTGGTGCTACCAACAGATACATTCTGGAACAGTGTTACAGCCCATTACTCAAATTAGAGGCACAGACAAAGATCCACTGCCACTAGTCCAGATGTCAAAGGCTTTTATGAAAATCCCTAATGTGATTCAACCTGATCCGACCAACAAAGGCCTCTTGTATTTCACACAAACACAATCAGAGTCTCTGTGATTGCAGCTGCCGTGCCCCTCATTATTGATAGATGAACAGCGGAGAGAAACAGCTGACTGCAGCGCGTTTATAGCAAAATGCCTCGTGATAAGCATCAGGAAACGTTGATTGAACAATGTTGGCACCTCTGCAGGTCATAAAGCAAGTGTCGACGCTTTCTTCGCTTGTGCTTTGTGTTCACATGGCGAACCTAATCATTGGTGTAATGCCACTCCGAGCTCATACAAGAGCGTGCTCTTATTCTGGCTTGTTAACTTCACGTTTTCTCTTGCACATGCTGACATAATGGTGACTCACGAGAGAAAGGCTGCAAAGTCAGTTAAGCTTTGTTCTCTGGTGTAACCTTCAGGCCAAACATATTTATTTTCCTCTTCCAGTATTTGCCAAATCACCACTCGCCCATGCGTTATTTTATTTTTTACAGGATACAGGTGGGCTTCTGCCTGGCACAATTACTGCTCGTCCTCCATACAGCAGAAAGTCAACACATGGGCTGATCTGACCATATATAGTTACTTGTGTTGGGCAACTATGCCTTCCCTTCAGCCCCTGGCCACTTCACCCATCCTCTGCCTAGTAGAAAACAACTTTCCAACCACAAGGACAGAGAAAACGCAAACACAGGGACAGCACGTAAGACCAGCTGTGAGGCTAAATGAGGGCCATTCATCACTAAAAACTGATTTAAGGAAATGAATGCATATGCTGATGCGGCTGATCCGTTGATTAGCTGAATAATACCCGATAACACTAAGGCCCCTTTACCTAAAGCTCTTTTATAGGAGAGGTGTCATTTTTTTGTGCTGCAAATGGTAATATCTCTATTATAAAATATAAATGACAAAAAAGTCACTGAGGAAAAGAAAGCTTCAAATGTGTCAGCTGCTAAGTAAAGCAGAAAACCCCCTTCTTCATTCCTGGTTTTTCATTCATTTTTGCATTGTGGAATTGTTCTGGACTATAATCATCTTGGCTCTGAGGAAGTGGCTTTTTACAAGCTGTTTTAAGGTTTTGGTTGGTTTTGAGGCCGCGGCCCCCGAAGGCCTTACAAGGGGGTGAAGGCTCAACCCTGTTATTTCATCTCCATATATAGTCAGGCAGCTAGACCACAGAGTCAGGGCAGACTGCCTGTCTGGCGCTGGACTGGGTGTGGCCCACTCTGCTAGCATACAGTGGGCAGAAAGGAGGATGGAGAGTGCTTGGAGCTGCTGCTGCACTTTCTCTTGTGTAAACTCTCACCCTTGCTTATTTTACATGTCCTTAGAGCATGGGCTTAACATGGAAATAAATGAGCGTATTAATCCCTCTCCACATGTCTTCTTCTGCCGAGACACACACAATTCATAACCAACATGTTGTAGTATTAAAATCCACCCTGTTGGATATCAAACAGCATTGCATCAACCCCCCCTGCTGCTTATATTTTACAACTAGCCTATATGGAAGCTTTGTAGTGCCCGTCGGCTTAGTTGCCTCCACTCCATGTCAATGGCCCTGTTTTTGCGACTGCCTGGTCAAAGGTATTTAAAGGAAGGATTTTAAATACAACAGTATATCAAAGGCAAGCAAGCTCCCCTTTTCTGGAAGTAGATCAGGAGTGACAGCTGGGCGGGAGAGAGGGGAGAGCACATCCCTGGAGACGCAAGGCTCTTTGGGGCAGATGAAATGTTTCAACTTACTTACTGTATGCACATGCATGCCCACAAACCTTCCTCTCATCTCTCACCAATGACTTGCTTACACTGAATCTCCCCCCCAAAATGTCCAAAAAGGACAGGGAAAGAAAAAAAACCCATCACATATAGGGAATAAGAAGCCAGAGAGATTGATGATGCAAAAAGAGAATTAAGCAGGCTTTCTCACAGCATGCTTATCCTAAAAAATGGTTGACGTGTGAACTTCAGGTTCTATCTTCTTTACCCCACCCCTCTCAGGGGGCCTTTTCCAGTGAAGGCTCTATGAAGACAGGCATACACACAGCACCCGACAGCAGAGACAACTTTCAGAAACTACTAAGAATTAGTGTGTTGACTTTCTCTATGCCACCGCTGATAAAAGTCCCTTATAACTTGACTTGTAAATGCCATCCAGTTCCAAAAAAGGGATTAAAGACTGTGCCAACTTTAGGCGTTTTTGAAGGGAGGAATAAGAATTGGCAGAGAGCGGTGGTTGTGTCGGGTGTGTGTGAAAGAAGGATAGGTAGAGATAGAGACTTTGTCTGCAGGAGGGTAATATTGGCTGAAATTGGCTATTTTCTTCTCGCACTCTTGACATCTTGAGGTATGCGTGAGAGGCATTATGAATTCATAGGCTCCGGGGAGCCAAATGAGCTCCCGTCACATGGAATTTACACGAGACAGAAATCACTTATTCTCAATGTATTATTTTTCCGTGGCACTTCCACGATAGGTTACCAATTTTTTTCTATGCCTCTTCCGTCTCTTCACTGCCCTGCTCCCCCCCCCATATAATCTTCCCCACTGGGGCACAATTTCCGTGGCAACTTGGTCACACATTTGATTCAGTATTCTATAGCCTCAATTTATTCAAAATCCAGTTTTCCTGTGCCGTCCTTTTTCCTAAGTAGGTCGCCTAGCTAACAGTACCACAAGCAAGCTATAACCCTCTCCATTTAAATGCCAGGGCCTGTACTGTAATAGAGGGCACTCGGATGTGGATGTGTCCATCGCGTGGGTGAAGCCGACACACGATGAAGCAGTTTGAGCAGTGGGACTCTGGGGACCTCGCTGGCCCACTTCATGAGAGTCAACATCAGGCCTCATGTGGCATCGAGTTCCAACTGGGTATTGAGACAGGATGGATGGACTGGGGGTGGGATTGCGCTCTGAGAGAGGCACCATTGAGACTTACCCTTATCCGTCTCTGGCGTGTTTTCAGGGCCATCTTGGAGCCCAGAGCAGCCTGTTCTTGTCATCCACAGCCTATTCCTGTCGCAACAGCTGGGGCATTATTGTGGCGTCTGATCCCCCCCCTTGTGATCCCATAATCGCAGTAACAAAGGCCATCTCATTTTACTTATAGGCTGCGTGACTTCTCTCATAAGCTAAAAATTCCAGACCCATAGCCTTCATCTGATGCATGTATGTCATTCCATTATACCCACAACCCATATTCCAAACGCACCCATTCCTCTGTGGCTTCCTTTATTCCCCTTGTGCCTTCCCTCCATCCCCTCATTCCCTCACACTTCAGTCACCTGATACCCTTGATGGAGGTTTTCCCTCAGGCCCAAGGCCAAGCGGTTTTCCCTGTAGACCCGAGGCCTCGCTAGCACCACATGGCACCTAAAAGAGCTTGGCTGCACCACCGGGGCCGTGGCCCCTCATGTTTTGGAGGCCACACTCCCTGACACAGATGTTTCCTGTTGGTCCATTTGTGTTTTCTCTTCAAACATGGCTAATCCCTCCAGCAGATCCTCATTTTCTTTCCCAAATTTACTCAGGTGTTCCTTCAGTCTATTTATTTAGTCTGTGGAATGCAGTTTAAGTCCCACCTTAACACGGCGGCTGTATTTCATGAGGAAACGGTGAAGTTTGGATTCCAGCTTGGGTTGCTTTTTTAGGGGCTCAGGGTTAAACTTGGTTTGAAGAGACATGCTTTTGAAATGTAAATCGTGGTGTTACTGCTGCCTGGGCCCTGAGTTCTATAAAGCAGTGAGAAAGCAGTGATCGTGAAGTCCTCACTATCTTAGGTGAAGATATAAATCAGCCGCTACTGACTTTCTGCCGACTGTCATCGTTTTGTTAAACCCACAAATTACATTGCTAATGGACAGTCGAAGCCTACTGGTTTAGAACGGATAGGAAGATCAAATATAATTTATACGATTAAATAACATTCTGAAAGATTTCCCCGGCTCGATAAGACCCTCTTGTGCTCTTGTTTAGGGTAGCTACACTAGTTTGACATCAATAACATGAAAGTGTCAATAGCAGTAGTGCAAACACAACATATCTCACTGAATTAATTCCCTAATGTACATAGTATGCTTAATCGAATCGCAGCTACTCATTACTCCTGAGTGCTTGTGAAAAATTAAGTCCATAAATAAGCATATTTATTTATACCCACTTGGAGTTCATTATTCAGTGTGTATAACCTATTGTTAATGCGTTTGTTTTGCCTCATCTGTATTTGCAATAATTATATTTCTCATCAACTCTTTTTTACTTTTCTCAGGTTACAGGCCTTTCATAATTGATGTGCTAAATCCTGGATGATAAATCTATTAATATCCTCGTGTAAATTACTCTTGTGTCGAGCGAGTCACATTTATTTATCACCCTGATGCTTTTCTAATGAGGGAAGTTAAATTAAAACATTTTATCAGACACAAATTTGGACAAGATAGTTTCTATGTGAGCTGTCGTACGCTGTCATCTCTCTGCTTAAGCTTTGTAAACGCGCAAAGTTTAAAAAAAGCAAGACACAAAAAGAAATACAGAAGAAAAATATTGTTTAATCATTTAAAGATTCAGAAAGGAAAGGAATGAAATATCTGGGACGAATGAAAAATCAATCAAAAAAGCTGTCAGGGGGGCCGTTTGAGCATTTCCACAGCCGTTTTAAGGCTTCGTTATACACTTCAAAGAGAAGCTCTGATCCACTGAGAGGGATTGGAAATGCATTTTGATCCATTTGGCTAATTTCTAGTTAAAGTAAAATGTGTAGCAACATTTTTAGGTTCCAAATGCAACTACAAACCGTCCTGCAGCACTGTGATGCTTGAGAACAAGGTTTTTTTTTTTCATGCATGAAAAATTACAAACAAGTACTTAACAAATTGGTAGTATTGTCGCGCCATACACGAGCAGGCACGCACATTTATTTGTCACAAGAATGTGTGATTATAGAAATGCTCACGCTCCTCAGTATTTTATATGTAGCCCCTCTTTCTCTCTTATTGATTCCTGTTACACAGCCAGTACTTAATGTACAGTATATGTTTCATAAGGTCAGCTCTTAGTAGCTTGACCCAGACCTTTTATTAGTGATTTTCCGACTTGCCTCCTCTTGCTTCAGCAGTGCGGGACTGCACAGGAATGTTGCTAGTCCAGCCCCAACCTAATCAATTACCAGCTGACCTGTGTTACTCTTTAACCTCCACCCAGGAGTCCCACACAGTTCATGGTTTCAGTGAGCGACTAATGCACACCTTATTTGTATTTTTAGTTGTTTCAATTTCCAACTTTGGAAAGCATACATTCAAGAAAGATGCAGCCCAGTAAATACTTATACGTAGTGAACAAATCACTGGAAATATAGATGATTAGTGGGAATGTACAGTATAATGAGTGTCCTATTTTGAAATTAAGCTCTATTCTGCAACTGCATGGCCTATTTTTGTACCTCAGTCATCAAACATGTTTTTCTTTGGTGCATACTCTGGGAAAAATATGACATTTCCTGTGTGTGTGTGTGTGTGTGTGTGTGTGTGTGTGTGTGTGTGTGTGTGTGTGTGTGTGTGTGTGTGTGTGTGTGTGTGTGTGTGTGTGTGTGTGTGTGTGTGTGTGTGTGTGTGTGTGTGTGTGTGTGTGTGTGATAATTGCCTTTTAAGTACATCGAGTTCTTTACTAAACAGAAAAGACCAAGTTTGAACTGGGATAACCTTTTATTACCTCATTTAGGCATTATCATTTCAACCAGCCTAATAATTAAACCCAGCTGTGGAGATGACCACATTCACAGAGGTGCTGTTCATGAATGCATGTGAGAAATTATACTCTTACATAAGTTTGTCCTCAGCATAATTAACCAGAGAGCACTTAAAACTAAATAAACGTTTCACTTTTGTATTCATGTCTTTTATATTAAGCCCTTCACAAAAAAGAAAGAAGAAAGAAGCTACGATAATAAGAAAAAGACATGTTGTGACGTTGGTCATCTGGTATCAGGGTCACTGTGAAAGAGGACGCAGGTTTAATCGACAAGTGTTCAATTAGAGACATTAAAGTAATTACTCACCCTGGATGCGTGAGCAGAACTCTGGCATCAGTCTGGATGGCTTTGAACATGGGTGTCTCAGTTTATTGTTTCACATGGCACCAACCCTATGAATATTAATCAGAACACAATGTGATAAATACATTTCTAATGCCAATAGCAGGAAGGAGAATCCTCACAGAATGAGGACATCGGAGTCATGTAGGGTTGATTATGCCCAAGAAAAAGCAAAACTCTTGTTTGCCTCCTGTTTTATGGTCATTATTATATGTTGTTACGGGTGTACACAGGAAGATCACTGTTAAGGATGGCACACAAATGAATGTTTTTCTGGCGTGATATCGGATTGAGTCTGGGGGATATTTTTGGCAATCTTGGTCAATCTGTTTGGCAAGACATAAAAGACCAAAGGCAAGAAAAAGAACAAGGAAAGCTTCAATCGAGCGCAGACGTCTGCGCCAAGGCCTAATAATCTCTCTAGGTACAGTTACTTTTACAGTGCACTAGATGATAGGATAGTTATTTAAGACAGGTTTGTTCTGATGATCGTCGAGTGGGATGTGCGAGAAAATAATTACAAGGTTGTTTATTTTTTTAGAGCATGAATATGCGCCTGTACATTTTATGCAAATCCAACCATTAGTTATCCACATATGTTGGTCACAAACAAACAATCAAAGAAACAAACTGAGACAGCGAGGTGGTAGCACAGACTTAGGAAGAGAAACTGGTGAGAGGAAGATAGGGAGTCATAGGGAGATAAGATATTGGGGAAAGATGAAAGACATAAACAATCAATACAAGAAGGAGACATTCAAAGAGAAACGCAGCTAACAGGAATCTAAGAAAAGGACAAGATAGGAGTAAAGGGTGAATATCAGTAAAAGAAGTGCCTGAGGCTGTGTGGTGGGAACAAGAGCAACAGATGTGCTTTAAATTAGCCTGGCCCGTGGAATGCAGCCCATGAAAGAGGCCAGATAAAGTGACCCTCGGCCTTGCAACCTGATCCCCTGTGGCACTAGCATCTCTTTTGTGGTCTCCCCCCTCCCTCCCTACCTCGGCACAATGAGCTTGCTGGGTACTTCAGACCACTCCAATCAGACCAGAATAGAAGGCAGCAGAAACACGTTGGCCCCTTACTCCTAGAAATGCTCAGTAAAAGCTAACTCAGCTCCCAAGTGCTCTGCTCCGTGCTCTAGTTCACCCTTAATTACCCAAGGCCTGGCATTCAGCTAATGATCACAGTTTCTTCCTTCAACCCAAGTACAATAGTTCTGGCTTTGTCGCTTCTGTGTTTGCTAAAACTGGATGACCATGACATTCAAATTGTAGAGCATGCATACATAACCTCTCTCTGTCACCCCATGCTCATAGAATTATAATGTGACACCTTTTGACCTTCTGAACAAACCGGAGGATATTTCTACATTTCCTTTTGTCTCACCTTATCTCCTTTTCTGCATGTGCTAATCATCTTCTATTCCACATTCCGTGTTAATTCTCCATGCTCCTCTTTTGCTTTCTTCTTCACTGTCTCCTACAGACCACATTCTTCATCGTTTACACTCGTGCAGCTGTCCTCCGTCCTTGTATTTTGCACCTGTTCTCTGGGGTCCCCTGTGTTCTCCTGTCATGATCTCATCTCCCTACAGCGCTGTAGTCGAAGCAAAGCTGTTGTTCGTCTTTAAGTCTGGATTCTGTCTCGCTGTCTGTCTGTGGGGTTCAGAAGGGATGTTCCACATTCCCACATTTTTTTTTACGCTTATGTCTGCAATTTTAGCTACAGTTTTTTTTTTATCATTTTCTTTTGTGTTGTTCGTGATCAAGAAGGATCAAGAGCAGGAACACTAAATCATTTCAGTTGAAATTACCTGACACACACACAACTCAGCCCTGCCTGGCAGGATGCGTGTTGGTGCACACTATTAGCATAATGATCATTTACATAGGCCAGGACTGTTCCAGGTAATTCAATCTATATGTAAAACACTGTTGCTAGAGAAGCAAGGGGCCAGTGACAGCTCAGCTAACCCATGCAGCCTGGAGCACCTGCGTTGCCATAGTTATAGCCTGCAATTAGATCGAGTCCACATCCATATTTAGAAACCAAAAGTCAAATCTACACGGAGCGACGATGCATTGATCCTGTGTTGTGTTCTGTGAGATTTGCAACCTTCCAAAATCAGGCTATTGGGTTAATTTAGGACATCATGCTAGACTTGCCAGACACCATTGCCTGTTGTAATCGTATAGAATCAATGCAGATCTCTCTAATGAATTCAGTAAAAAATGGGATTAAAGGATTACTTCCTGACTCAATATGATAAATATAGGCAAGACATTGTGACACAGTGAATGGGAAACCGACTGTTGACCCACAAATACCCCTCAACGTTCTCCACTAACACAAACACGTACGCCATACACTTGTAGACTCGTGCACCATCTCTCTCGTCCGTACTTTTTGTTTGCCAATCACGTTATCGTCCTGTAACACTGCACTGACTGCTGATCCGTCATGCATGCAAGCCGTCACTGTAATGTTATCATCATAATAAGCCTCTATTCATCCATGAATGACAGCCGACTCAATCTGAATTGACTGACTCATTCTGATTTGCCAAGTTCGAGAGCTTCCACCAAACGGAAGCAACTCGGCCTTTTACGGAGCGTTTATTTTTACTCCTTTTATTCCATTTACAGTCCATTGTTTTATTTCCAACTCTTTTTTTCTTCTTCTTATTTGCCCTCCCCTTCATCCTCTTCCACTTCCTCATTATGAATAATTCATTGAGTCATACATATTTTAGGGGAAGCAGCCAGAGATTTACACAGCTCTTTGTGTCTCTGTGTTTTGTTTGGTGGCATATTCAATAATTGTTTAATATATCAAACTGACTTGGAGTTGGGAGCCTGGGCCCAGCGTACAGCAGTGCCTGATTATGGTAGAGGTGAGCGCCAAATACTTTCCTACAGTAGGAGACTCCACATGGCTGCCAGAGGAACTTCCTAGCCTAGCCTTCAACACCCATAATTCTTCATTTTGTTATTGGATGAAATGCTTCTTGGAATACTTTGCAGCACACTAATAAAGTTCAAGAGTCAGTCATTGTGTGAGGGATTCTGCATTGACCTCATACTATGTCTGTTTCAGATTAGCTCTGCTGTGGTGTGTTTGCATGCCATGAATGTGTCTTGAGTGTGTATGGAGCTAAAGCCAAAAGTTTTGATCATTTGAAAAACAAAATTGAAACTGAAAGTTCAAGTTTTGATCTTGAACTTTGAAAAATACAATAATATATTCAAACTAAATATATTTTTTTTCCGGTTGAATATTATTTTTGATTCACTTTCAGATCGTATTTATTCAGTTTTAGACTTTTGACCCTGATCTGTCGCGGGGGTCGTGGCTTCAAATGCAGTGGCAGGCCGTGCATTTCACACCTAGGCCTTCAGTGATGTCCTACACAGTCCTACCTGAATTATTCCACCTCTTAATACCATCATTATGACACCATGGCTCTAGAAACTATACATTTAGACAGAAACGCAGTATAACCGGGCGTTGCATCACCTTAACAACATTATATATATTAATATTTACGAAACATTTAGTTGTAAATAGCAGGCATTCCCAGCAGTACAATGTGCAGTGCCTCTCGGAGGCTGTGAGCCGGGGGTACCGCTCGTAGTTAGTGATTTGAAAGCCCTCCAAATCTTGATCTGAGGCTGGAAGCAGCGCAACCAAGAGGAAAGCTATGAAATGAAGAGAAAAGACTATGGGGAATAATTTAATACATATTTGTGGAAAAAATATATCAAAATTTAATTAATATTCTGATGATGTTTAGGCCAGCTCCACGGCCACTGTTCAAATGAGAGGGCCGTTGAGATGTGAGTGACAGCAAAACAAAGAAGGCTGAGGACCTTCCTTAATCATGTTGCCTTCAGGAAACATAGTTACCGTGTTAAGTATGATCCAACAGTTTCTATACATAATATTCCACAGTATAAAAAACTGTCTCCAGGGACAAAGTTTCATTTAGCAAGCAGTCTTGAACTGTGCTCTCTACCAATAGTAGTATAAGAACTATAATTAATAGTAATAGTTCACTATAGCATTATGTTAGACACTCTGGCAAACACAGATAACAAAGATAATACACAGTGAAGGAAAAAACTTCAGCTAGAAACTTTAAAGAGTGTAAAATTCACTAACACTCGCTAATAGAGTGAAGCTAGTTTATGCAATGCTGAATTTCCAGCTTTGGCAAATTCCCTAACTAAAAACTTATTTTTCCTGTATGTCCCTGTGTTACAAACATTACCAATTATCATAATATTTAGGATCATTTCCCAAAGCCTGTTAAAAATAATGAGCAGATTGCCCTGGTGGAGTGGTCGCAAGCGCCGAGCGAATACCACGCTGCGTTCACAGTGCTAAGTGGAAGTGGGAATCGTCAATCCCTAAAGTGTAAATATTGAACTGCACAATCTGTCATAGTTTATTGCTCTTACACTGTTATTGGTACAGAGAACGACAATTTGCTTCAGGGAACTATGTCACTGCCGTCACTTTTTTTTGTTTTTTACTGCCAATGACGGGAATATTGTGTATAGAAAGTGTTGAATCATACTTACATGAAAAATGTGTGAAAAATGTAATATATAAATAATACATTTTTAAATGACATGAAAATAATTTACAGAAGTGAATCTAAATAATATTATTTAAATATATTGTTGTATTTTTTTAAGTGTCCTATTTGGTTTAGTTCCTTACATTCATAGCAGTGAAAACTTAGAAAGATTGCTAACATTAATAATTTCACATTTCACAGAGGACCCAGCATGACATTTGCTGGTCCATTCCTATTCAGTAAAATATGGGCTTTTATTCATTTTTATTCATCCCAATGAAATTGCTTGAAACTGGATTTTTTTTGTCTTTACTTCCAATGTGTATTTCAGAAGGTTTATGCACTCCAATAGATTATTATTGTTACTGTTATTATTTCTAATATGTTTAGCTTTCAAAATGTGTATTAGTTTAGGGATACACCTTTGCTTTGTTTATTTGAATAATGACCGTTGAGATAATTCAGTATTTGGCTTTCTGGCTACATCCCCAACAACATCAACAATATGCATGCACAGAAACAAAGATAAAGCAATGCAATAAAATCTGATCCTCCGGCAGCTTTACCGAACATCCAAATATCCTTTGTTGTACCCCTAGGGGTGTGTTTATGACTAAAGGGAACGTCTTTGCCAAGTCATATTTAATGAACTGCTTCTTTCAACCAGTTCCCTTCATAAACTTGTCAATTCTGCCCATGTGCTGTTTTTTTTCAGTTGAGCTTCAAGTATTTGTGCAGGGTGCTAATTTTGTTTTGATTATTCACAGGCGAATAGCAAAGTTAATCCCCCCTCTTTGCATTGGTATTGACACTGTGGATTGTTTTAATTAAATCAGAAAATAAATTCAGATGTGGGCTTATCGTCTCAACGTTCAACTAGCCATTAGGTCATAACTAAATATACATTCTGTGACTACAGAGCTTACGTGTTAGGTTGGTCGTTTGTCCGACCTCTGAGCTCTGAACTCTCAGCCTTGGAAGTCAGTTAGGCCATGAAAGAACTCATCATGTCCTTTGTAGCCAGCCAATGCCTCTTTTCACCTTTCCTTGTTGTCCTTGTAGACTGATTGAAAACCAGCCAGGGTTTACACTTTAATGTCCTGTATATATGCAGAGTTAGATATTTCATTTGGAACTACTGAAGAGAGAACGGGAAACCAAAAGTATGTCTTGCCCGATCTCTGAACATGGGAGTATCATTGATATCAGTGTGTTGTGTCCTGACCTGGCCCCAAAAGTCATGACAAAAGATGAGTATACACAGGTTGCAAAACACATCCACACATTTTCATTGTTTTTAATGCATACAGTATTGACTGGCAACCCAAATTGGCTAGTTACAGTCATTAATTTCAATACTGCGTCCGAGGAAAATAATTTCCTTTTGTTCTATTGCTACAGTATGACATAAATTACAGAAATGAAAACACCATGATAGGCTCTTTTAGTAGCCTTGGAGATTAATTTGAATAAGAAATGAGTTTTAATTAAATTAAGTATTCATATTTAATCAATGTTTTGGAACATGGTATGTCTGTAACACCAGTGATAATTGAGGTCCTTCATTATTTTAGTCAGAAGCCTCTGCCTTAAATTGCTCTTTATACTAATTACATAGTGATGAGGTTCTATAACATTTTTGCGAGGTTCTTTCTTACTGCTCTGCAACAGTGCTGTGTGCTTTTGCGCAATAATAAAGGCAAATGTGTGTAAAAAATTCTGATTAAGATTGTTGTGCTGCAGAGGTGTCCCAGTCTGCAAATCATATTCTACAGATATAAGAATAAATCTGTTTGGTAATCACACCATGTTCATACATATATTTTTCAATGAAAATGAGAATAATGTTGCAAATATGATCATTCCCTCCTATATCACAAATCATTTCGCAATTGCAACATCAGTCACAATCGTTCAACTCTAATTGTTACATTAAGGGAACTTAATGCATCAGGAGAAACTGGGGGAAGAAAGCTGCTCTTCTGAAGAAAACGTCCCATGACATGTCACTGTCAGCCGTAAGTGATGTGCCTTGGTACAGAGACACTGTTCCCTCTGGCTTTCTTCCCGAAAAGTGTCACTCAACATCTGCCATTGACAATCAAAGTGAGAACACCTCGCTACAGGAAAATACCATTCGATGCTTGTTGCACAATGCCATCTCGAGTTCTTACAGGCGTGCAGCGAGCCGAGGCAGGCGATACCACTCGGGCTAAGGCACCACCGGACAATTTGGACCCCGGGAAGAACGTGTGAAACACTTGGCCCGGGAAAACAATTGGACCTTTGGGGAAGTCTGCTGCCTCTTTGCTGTATGAGATTGGAGAAGGCAACTTCTGAAGGAAGCAGACAGGTGGAAGGATGGAGAGCAACGATGTGGATGAATCTTTCAAGCAGAGCAAGCAGCAGGTGTGCAAACATGTCATTTTAGAAAACGAGACGGACGCGAGAGGGATGTTTAGCTACATTGTTGAGAGTAACGGACAACATTGTATTTCCAGCAAAAATTGTGATTAAAACTCCACAGGCGCAACATGAGTGAGTCCAAATTCTCACCCCCCTGAGGAAGACCAATACAAAATAAAGCACATGGTTACCTGGATGTGGCAAAAGGAAAGAAACACAGAGTGGAAGATGTCAAAATAAATGAGAGAGCAGTGGAAAAACAGAAGAAGGGAGGCACGGAGGAAGGTCTGAGGAAAGATCAAAGGAGCGTGAGGGATGTGTCTGCATGCAGCAGTGGAAAGAGCATTGGAGAGTGAGGAGTGATATGTCCGTGACAGCTGCAGCATCATTAGTGTATTAGGATCAATCCTCAAGACTCTTGTTTGCAGTCTTCGCCCATACAGACGGCTCATGTAATTTATATGGGCATGGTCATGCAACTGTTGCAGCAACTTACAGATAGCCTGCCTTACTTTTGCGACAACTGTGATCTATGATCGCTCTCCTCTCCACCTCCACAACTCACCATCAGCACTGTGGGCTTTTTCTCTCGTGCTTTGCTTGGCTTGCCTTTATCTAAAACCAGAGGTCAGCCATAAGTGATGTTGCTTTGTTGGGGTTCGTCTTTCTCCCGCTTCTCCATGTTGACAAGACAAATGGAGAATCCTATTTTTTCTTCTTAATTACAACCCTTTTCTCTGCTGTACAACTCCACCCAGGTGGTTCTGCCACACCAATTGCTTCGGCTCCCTCTGTTGTTGTGGCTATTAGTTTATCAATTTCAGTCAGCAGGCAGTAATTTGCCAGAGACTGTGGGTGTGTGATTAAAGATCCCTCACCACCCTGAGCCAGGCAGCTGGCACACTGTGACAGCAGAGCGTGGTGGCAAGATGTAGGCATGCTGACAGATTTACACAAGTGCTCAGACGCACAAAAGAACTCGTAGCGGGCTTACTGCGTTATTGAAGATGCTGTTTGCTCCAATCTCTGCATGTGTTTGTGTGTATTCACATACTGTTGCACAAACGTGCTCTTGAATACGGTTGGTTCCGCTGGGAGTTCATTCTAAACCGACTTTATGGGCTGTGTTGAGGCCATTGCACGTGGATCATAATAAAAGCCAAGCTTGACTGATTGCTTGTGTCATTACAGTAGCATGTATAGTCCTTGCAGCTCATTATGCGTATGCACCCATCCCTGGTACGCGGCTCTTCCTCACTCTACTGAGAGCTCTGTTTGACTTTCTAATTCTGGGCTTAAGACAATCATTTGAACAATGCTCTCGTCGAAAGACACATCTCATCTATTGCAGGCACACTCTGTTTTTACAGCTACATAGAGAAATAGCTTATGATTTCCCCATCAGGTAGTTCAATTAATCTGGGATACGTCTTTGTGTTTGCATTTCCAGTCTTTAGAGTCATCTTCATGTTGGCAGTGGGCAAGTTTGTGCAGGGCCTCAAAAGCTGTGTCACATTAACCAACAGGAGTGAAAAGTCACGCTGTCTTTCAAGGAAGGGAAAAAGGGTGAGAAAGGGAGAGAAGACAATATCAGAGCCTGCCGTCTCATTTACTAAATGAGGCCATTGGTTGCCTTGTCTAGCCGAGAGAACTGTGCATTGTGGCATACGTGATCTCATTGAATCCCTTGTTTTCAGGAGTCGATTGTTTAACCTGCTGAATCTAATTGTGATACATTAGACTCATATTATTGCACATGACAGAACATGCGATTCATCTAAGCTCTGTGTGGGTGTATGCATTTTTAATATTACTGTATCAACTATGACACTAATTATACCCCAGAAAAGTCTTCTTCTGTTTTCCCTGACAAAACGAACGTTACGATATACGTTACTTTGTCACACACATAAATGAAGAAATAAAAAGCATCTGGTTGACTAGCACTTTTTTTTTTTATGTAATAAGCGCAGGTATTTTTTGTTTTCAGTACACACCGGCACACAAGTTTGAACACATGCAAGAACTGTCTGCTGTGTCAATGCATTTATCAGAAGTGGTAAAGCTAGAAGCTTTACTTGGTGGACAAACAGAAACCCTACTCCTAGGTGACTCATAGCATTTCCCACGGGCACGTCTGAATCATTGTAATGGCCTTAACAGCAGCTGTCTGTGTCTGGTGCGTGTGCCTGTGCATTAGTATGTGCTGGCTAGAGTGTGTATGTCTTCAAAAAATCTCTGCTTTTCTCCTCATCTCTCGAGCAGACATGTAGAGCCCTCCATCCGTCTCTAATTGCCTCCACCTCACACATCATTTGTGTTTCTGCCATAAAAAGAAACATTGAAACTCTACCGCTGGGGATCCATAACCGTTTTCCAGCCTATATGCTTTTTATTGCCATATTTAGAGCCTTCATAAATATAGAGCAAAGCATTAGGGAAAAGAGAGCTACTGAAGAATCACAGCCAAGACACCTGCTGCTATTTCTGTAGATAATCTGGCAGACGGGCCAAGAGAATGGCAGGCAGACGCACAACAATCAGGAAACTGAAGCGATAGCAAAGACTGCATCCGGGAATGTTCGAAACATCACTCCCAGTGGGTACAAATCCCAGATTAGATCGCTGATTAAAACTCACAATACAAACATAGTAAACTGTCCAAACAAAATCAATCAGTCTGGAGGGATGTACCATGAAGTCGGTAAGCGATGTATGTAGTATTCTGTTAGTAATTATCACAGATTTTATTCAATTAATACAATTTATTTCACTTTTATTTGACCTGAAACAGAAGTGACTTCCACAAATCTTTTATTATGGGACATGCATGTGCAACTGTCAGGTTAAAAATAAACTGAAGGCATTGAGTGGTAAAATAAGTATATTAAATAAAAATGTAATATACTTACACTTATATAAGGTTGCTGTTTACTGCAATAAAAAAAAGAAAAGAAAAGAAATCTTCACAGGCAGATGTAAGCGACATCCATCAATCCATTTTGTGCAGTAACAGATTTAAATCACGTGCCAAACGCCCCCTTTTATGGCAACGCAGATAGAGCCTGAGGAAGAGAAACCTGGGTTAACAAAGACGGTTGATAACCACCATTGTGCTACCTGCTGTCTCTGAGTTGGGTGTTAGGAATTCTCTAGCCAGCTAAGGCAAAGAAAGCCTGACTCTGTCAAACTTGCTTATCAGTACACCTCGCGTGTGTGTGTGTGTGTGTGTGTGTGTGTGTGTGTGTGTGTGTGTGTGTGTGTGTGTGTGCTCCCAACCTGGAGTCATTAAAAATACATTGTCATCTGCTGTAGAAACACGCATAAACATTCTGCATTCCCTCGCTGTCCAGCTCTTCCAGCCTTTGCTGATTATGCACAGGTTCATATACAAACACACACACTCACTCACACACGCTCACACGCAGAAAGCCATACGCCTCCAGATTGTTTAGCATACAGCAGACATTCGCTCATTGTTTTCCGGGAGTCGTAAGGTCAATAAGTTCCCTCCCTGATAGACTCAACATAGAGAGGATGGAGGACGAACGAAGCCAGCGATGCAGACACGGACATCTCCCTCACATGCTCACAAAGGCACAAAAACACTTTTCATACACGCATATGCAGAGGTGCACTCACATATTTAGCTGTTTTTCCTTCCAAACAAAGAGAACATACATTCCTCATAACAAAGACATTTACCAGAGAGAGTCTGTGACCCCAGTAACAAGGTATACCATAAAATATGTATTGAACTGTGCACGAACCAGACTGCACAATATTTTTGCATTCTTAATTATATTGAATTATTTCAGTTTTTACTTTACTTTTATTTTGCAAAAAAATCAGACTTCCGCTAATTTCAAGATAGCGGAGTAGTTTATAGTACAATTCATTTTTATCATTTGAAAGTCCGGACCCCACAGTGTCTGCTTTGAAAGAGCCCTCGGACATATGTGATCGATGACCCCTGCCCTACACGTGAATGTCTTAAATAATCCAGTTTAGAGGAGCAGAGTAATGACATAAATGAGGAAGGAAAATAACCAAATTATATTCCTACAGGAAACCCATCAAAGTGGGACAAACAATGGAAGGAAGCCGAAGGATTGAATGTTGTATGTTAATAATCAGTAAGGATGGAGGTGGTGTGTCCCTCCCCAATCTGGGGGATTATTACGACTCTTTGGTGGACATGAGGGAAACTGGAACGTGATGGAGAGTGTATGCAAGGGTATTCCTGAACAAGCAATGATTGGGGATCACATATAAGCGATGACTGATCAGGATCTCTTGGACTCTTTTACCTAACACACCTGGTTTTATATCATAAAGCAATTCAATGTGTTGACCCACTTAAAAAATACTGTTGTATCAAGTCAGGCGTTCGCCAGGGTAGAGGAACAAACACAGACTTTATCAAGGAGAGATGGGAGAACAAAATGATATGATAAAATAACCAGTCAACAATAGGACCACATGTGAAATGATATCTTGTGCTCTTGTTCTATGTGTTGTCGTGAATTGTGTTGGAAGAACTTTTTTCATTTTATCATTACTCCCAAATTAAGAAGAATTGACGCATACCTCCTGAAAATATTTATAAAATCAGCAAAAAAAGCAATCACTCGTGAATGGTTACAGGCTGATCCACCTACAGGAGATAATTGTCTTGGAATCATCAAAGAGATTCATGAGATGGAAAGACTGACTTTCCTACTAAGGTTAAGAAATGATTTATACATTGCAAGGGGGATAAAATGGTTCATGTATTTGTTGGAAAAAAGGAAAGTGCTTGGTGGTTTGACCCTTTCGCCCTCACTGCTTACAATTGAATTGAACTTGAACAAATGAAGTGCTGTATAAAGACCCCCCCTGCCCAACTTGACGGTCAATTTATAGCTTTTGTTTTACTTTTACCACATCTCAAATCATCTCAAAATTAGACTTTAATGCTTGAAATTCAAAGTAAGCGCAACAGCCCTTGTGGTGGGCTTGTAAAATCCACTCTGACCTCTTGCAGGCCTCGCATCTTCGTTAATGCAAAATGGAGTTGACAAGCAAACTATGCTGAATGGATAATAATGACACCAAACCATCAATGAAGTGATGTGTACAACCGAACGCTGAACAACATATTTTTAGGCAACCAAAATGTTACAAATCACTTCCATGAACCTGAAACGCACTGTGAAATGGTTAAAGTTCCAAGACAAAAACACGTTTTGCAGTATTGTCCCATATCGACATTTTGTCTGGCAGGTCAGATAAAAAAGAGCGAGGATATTGATTCCCGAGCCTCTCATTAATTTTTTTGTGGCCATAGCAGGGCTGAGTAACAGCTCTCCACCCCTGCATGAATTAAATTATAGGAATGTTCTCTGTGTCGGTAATAAGAACAAATCAATCAATGACGTATGCAGTTTCTTGGGCCACATTCAGGATTTTGAAAATATGACATTTAGGGCCCAATCAGCATTGTATTATACAGCATTTATTTTTTTAATAGCTTTAATAGATAGATCATCAGTACTTTTCAGGCCCATGTAGCACTGCACTGGCTTTTAGCACTTTAACTGATTATGAGTATCGCTCCACTTCAAGTTTAGTATGATACTGTTTTCACTTATCTGCATTTAGCCAGATGGTCGACTGAACACTGCAAGGGGAAAAGGGGGGGGGGGAGGCTTTTAACATGACTCAATTAAAAGTTGCTTTTCTTCAACTGGCAACTGATCCTGTGTGTGTGTATGTGTGTGTGTGTGTGTACAAGATGAGATGTGACTTTATAGCTCAGAATGTTAGCAGCAAGGGAGCTGGTTGAAGTGTCGTCTCTCCTCACTGTCATAGGCAGTCAACCACAGTTACGCTACACCTCGCAGCTAACAAATTCCCCCACATCTTCTTTTTCTTTATAAGAACATTTTGCTGTGATATTAGTATGCACTGTGAGTCACAAGTTTGATGATGCGGGGCTGACTTTTTCATTTAGAAAAGGTTTGCCAGAATAATAGATTAATTGATCAGTCGATTGATCTTACAAGCTCAGTGTGAAATAATGAGCTGAAGCTACTGATTTTTTTACTTCAAAGCCTCAAAGGTCACACGTTATTGGCACCTGTTGTGCTTTTTCTCTATTCATATTTCTTTTCTTTTCATTGTTTCTCACTTTCTTCCTCAGTTACTTGCCTAATTCCTTCATGTCCCTTCCATTTATTTCTTGCCCTCCAACCCACCAGTGCCCTCAGTTTCCTCTCTCTCTTCTGTCTGTCTCAGGTCGAGGAGGAAGGGCGCGGAGGAGCCGCGAGAGAGAGAGAGCGCGGAGGTGAGAGAGAGGAGATGGAGAGAGAGCGCAGGCGAGAGAGCGAGAGCCGAGAGGAGAGCGAGCGAGCGCGCCGACGCGCTCGCAGGCTCGCGCTATTTTCAGCTCGTCTCAGCTCTCGCGCTTCTCGCTCTATGCTCTAGTCTCTCGATGCATGCTCTCTCTCTCATTCTCATCTCTCGCTCTCTCTCTCTATCTCTTTTCTCTCTCTTCTCTTATCTCTCTCTCTCTCTATCATCTCTCTCTCATCATCTCCTCTCTCTCCCCTTTCTCTCTCTCTCTCTCTCTCTCTCTCTCTCTCTCTCTCTCTCTCTCTCTCTCTCCATTTCACTCAATTGCCCCTTTGCTAATTCTAATTAAAGACAAGAATTTTGATATTTTATTAATGAAACAGGGAACGCAGGGTTTTAATTAATTCTCTGCAATTAAAGTTGAAGAAAAAGATTCTCCCTGAAGAGTGTTTTGCTCCACTGTAGACTCCCCTGGTGCGCTGTTTTTTTTTACCCATATGCTAAACGCCTGAAACCCTTGTGGGGTTTTATGCCTAGAGGCTATAATATACGAAAGGTATTCAGGGTGGAATGGAATTCATATTACCATTCTCTTTGTATGGGTATTAGTATTTCTCAAGGATCAATCCTTTCGAGTAACCAAGCAATTTGTCTTGTGGTAAGTTTAACATGTTTATTTCTTCTTTACACATAAAGTTAGGATTTTACATGCGTTATGGAGTCAATTCTCTTCAAGGAGCTGAGAGATGTTTTTGCTTCTCACGCCAAGTGCAAAGCAACACATAACTTCAACTGCAGGGAGCCCTTCCCTCCTGCCACCATCTCTCTCAAATCTCTCCCCATATTGCTTGCATATATATATATATATATATATATATATATATATATATATATATATATATATATATATATATATATATATATAAAGATATGTTTGATACTAATAACAAAGCAATACCTTTTTTCTTTTTGGTACCACGCAATGAGGCACCCTTTTATAAAGTGTTTATAGTGATCCTTTGAATCATATCGCATGAGCTTCATCAGCAGATGGAGTTTGTCCTTTCATCATTATTTTTGCTTTTTTACTCAAACCCCTTGTGTTTTAGAGGTTTTCTCAACTGCTGTTTCTAAGGTCAAACATCAACTGTAAACGTGAGCTTTTAAATCAGCATGGACCTGAAGTCCTTAAAGTGCTCAGAAAGAAATTTGAACACCTATAATTACATCACAACTGGGCCCACTCCATGTATTTATGAAGATCATGTGATATGATTGAAAGCTCCAGAATAACTACTTCTATTTCTCAATCTCTGTTTCCAAGGTCTCAGTTTTATATTTTAACTAACATACATTGTGTTGCTATTAATAAAGCCAGTAGTTACCACTTATAATCCCTTTTCAAAGGATGTCTTATTAGAAAGCGTTACGGATGTTAATACTCAGTATACTCAGGCTTCAGACGGGGAAAGCTAGCATTGCTTAGCCAGGCCATATACCACACTTTGTTTTCATCTCACCTGCAGAATGGCGAAGCATTGCATTTACAAATTCACAGGTAGTTACGAAAGTGATACAACAGCAATGCCCCAATTAGCTGGAGAGGCGCTGAGAGTTAAAGCCATCCGTGTCTCCCTTGAGTGGTGTGCTATTGACAAAACTGCTTTGAGGCAATTTGTGGATAACGGTGCTCTTTTTATGTGTAGTTTTTCGCCATGGTACAAGGAAAAAAAAACATTAAATTGAGCGCACACCACACACAGGCCATATACAAAACCACAAAAACATAGCTCACTCCCCCCCCTCGTCCACCCCGCATGTCAGGGCTTTTTCATTTGTCCCAGTGTGCCGTATTCTTCTGAATGGTTGCTCAACCACCTCACATGGAGAGAGAAGAATGGACAGACCCTACTGAGAGCCTAATTAACTCTAATTAAAGACTAAAAATGACAATAGGAAAGTGAGCTGCTGTGCTCTGATGGCTGGAGCAGCTACATGCCACTGTGTCATTCTTTCTTTCTTTCGTTCCATATTTCTTTCGTTTTTTTATTTCTGACTTACTGGTAGCTTTCTCAAAGTTCAAGTTGGTGTAATTGAAAACCACATTGAGCCATTATAAATGATTTACCTTGTGTACTACCCGGCGACTGTGATCATGTGTGCAGTCCTTTCTGCCATACGTACTATCAGTTGTACTTCTGTCTTGAAGTCTACGGCCATGCTGTGGAGGATGTGGCAGCCTCATTATTTAGCACCCGTGATAAGGCTCCTTGTTTGGGGGCCAATAAGAGAAGAGGCCCAGGTATGATAGTGTCCACGTCTGTGATTCATGGAGCCTGTTCTCCACCTTGATCCTCATCCTATCCTCCATGTAGCAGCCAGATTATAGGGCAGACTAATGAATGTCACTCTAAATGAATGACCGTAGCTGCCAATTGTACTGCTGCCACCATCGGCCCGCAGACCTATCTCCCCTCACTAATGATTAAATACCATACACTTACTTCTTCCTTCACTCTTCTCGTTCCCCTGCGACTGCACTTCTACCTCACCTTCTCCGTTCTTTCAAACTAGCTCGTTACTGTCCCAGATGAGAAGAAAAATTGGAAAATGGTATCCTACCCTCAGTCTGGATGGATGGATGGGTGCTTTCATGATTGTTTTCTTGAGCAGGCACAACACAGTGCTGAGGAGCGTTGTAATGGCGTTCTCAGAGGTTTGACAAGGTGGATCTAGCTGCTGCATTGTGCTTTTTGCGGATTGGGGTTGGCGGAGGTAATGTGATTTCTGACTGAAGCGTGGCGAGTGTAGGTTGAAAATTTGATGTCTAAAGACCGTTGGGCATTTCTCAGTGTGTGTGTGGGTGACTTTTCTGTGTGTGTGTGTGTGTGTGTGTGTGTGTGTGTGTGTGTGTAAAGGGGAAGAGGAAAGAAAGAGATGGCATTGCTCATGTGTCAATTTCCCATTGCAATATATAGAAGAAGAATGATTGTGTGTGTTGGGTGTAATGCTTGTCTGTATCTCTGTGTATGCCAGCCTGTGTAAGTGTGCTTTTTGTTTTGCCAAAGACTTAATGTCATTCCTCGACTGTCTCACCCCCCGAGGCTAGTTTTGATGTGCTGGTATCTGATTTGGCACCATTCCACTCTACCTCATAACCCCATCGCCCTTAAGGAAACAAAAATTGTACAGTCTTCCCTTTCTGTCTATCCATTGCCTTTTCCTTTGAGGTCCTGATCTGCGGGGTGTCCGTCCATCACAATGCCTGAATGAATGTCCAGATATGCTTTGTTTCATCCCCTCAGGCACCAACACCTATCTGATGAGACGGGAGACAGCCACAGAACATACATGGCTTTGTGAAATTCTTTCAGCATATTGCTGCCGAGGTTCCTCCTTTGTCGCTGAGGAGAAGAAAGTGGGATTATTTGAATCTACGATTGCGTGATATCATTTGCTGTGATCTGATATGATAGAGCGTGTCACTTCTGCTATCTTATATCTGCGTTTGCCATCTTCTTGTCTGCTGTATAATAGACCGTTTTCATTCCATATCTCTGTACAGGGAAAACCTTTGCTCAGGTCTAATCCTGATAATTCTAAATCTGATTATGGTCTGTAGCCTATAGCACAAAGCCAATATGTGTGTGTTTGTATGAGAGAGTATATGTGGTGTAATATAAGGCGTAAAAGGAGGAAATAATGACAAAGACAATATGATAGAGTCACCCTCAGGGGAATAAAGTTGTACGTGTGCATCTGGTTATCCACATGTTACACTGTTTTAGAAAATTATGGCTGGTAAGAAGTTGAAATATTGATTGCTAAACATCAAGTAATATTTTGGATGTAATTCAATACCTGACCTTTTCTTTGAAACGTATGTCAGCAGTGTACAGCCAGGGCAACGGACGTCCTTGGAAAGTTAATTATCTGGTTATCATTATGTGGCCAGTCTTATTCTGAGGTTTTTCAGTGAGGCCCTAATGCTGGACTTAATTACTGTTATCAGCCCTCACTCCAATACAATCTGTCAAGCTGTCACATGTGTCTGCACGCCATCGTGGAACACATTTCCTGTGTTTTTATTGTCAAACACTGGTGAAATGAGCAATTTACCAGTTGAGTCTTGGTAGATGATCACGAGCTTTGGGAAATATTTGGGTCATAAAGATCCTTTTTCACCCAATTAGGTGATGTTACACGCTAGTGGACCAGTGAGGGGAACCAGTGAGATTAATCAAATCCAATATGTTTTCAGAGGAAATACATGTCAACATGTTAATGAAGATTCATTCGTGTGTGTGACATGCGTTAGTATAACCCCAATATACGGAGCTGAAAATAATAGTGGCTGAGGTAGAAGCAGACTGAAATAAATAAATAAATAATATAAATAAATAATATAAATAATGGTTTCATGCAGGTGTGGGTGGATGGGAATTTCCAAATTGGATAGAATTACCTGGTCAGGGCAGTTGGATAATTGATGAGTATGCGCATATTCAGGTGATATCAGTGCTGAACTAAGCATCTCTATAGAAAAGGGATGACATATTTTATTTCTGGACTGGGATTGCCTTGAGATCCCTCTTGTAGGAGCTGTGAGAAGTTAGATGGATGGCTAGGGGAAGATAACAAATAAAAAGTGCTTCCAGTATTTGACTTATTCAGTACTTAAGAGAGGGCCGTTTGATATTATTGTAGTTCTCATTTCCTCAACACTTGAGTGATCAGCACATATGAATCACACCTACTTAGCAGAAAATAACTTTCTTTTTTTTATTAGTTTTTTTCTTTTTGACCTGCGCTCCAGCGTAACAAAAGAGAGATTCATATGGTGTAAAAGGAATTGAAACCACCTGCATTTCAACCAAGGTGTATTGTTAAGTGTCATTTTTAGTCTCTTTTCATCACAAAGAGAGTGACAAAGAGAAACGATGAAATGATGAATGGACCGGGAGATGTTATATGGACTGTGTTCTCTTAAAACGAGTCACAAGCGAGGGCTGTGGTGACCGGGGTACCCCCCTGCGTGTGTATGTGTACATGCGAGGGTGTATGTGTTGGTGACTAGTTGATAGGGCTGCCTACGGCTGCACAAAGGCCTTTTGGCCTTTGTGCAGTGGGAGGCAGGCTTGGATGGAGGGAGCAAAGAATATAAAAATATATAGATGATCAAATAAGCATAACATATGGGGTGGTATTCACAATGCATTTTATCTTACCACTAGGAGTTCTTGTTAATGGCACTAAAACTTCTGAGTTTATGCTCAAGATATATTTACAAAGCTGTGTGAGCAACTTTTTCTAAGGAATGGATAGAGTTCTTTATCTTAGAGAAAGTAAAGTTGTCTCTGTTGCTATGGATGACATTGCGTCTACAGTGCTGAGTAGATAGGAGACCAGTCTGTGTTGGTCAATTCATCATACCAATACAACAGCAGGAGGCACAAATAATTTTTCCATTCACACGGGCAACATTGTTAAAGCCAACACATGTGAGCTTACATTTCATTATACGTTGCCTGCACCGAGTGACGTCCATCTTTGTGTTGACAAACAGATCTTTATCTTCTGATCTTTTGGACACGCATTGCATTTGTAACACCCACTACATTGTGTGATTGTACAATTATCATGAAGCTGGCTTTTTAAAAAAAGTTTACAAAAGGGTTTTACCAACAGAGTTACTCATTCAAACACTCTTCCATTTAAAGTCATGTATGAAATGAGTCTGTCAATAAGTCCATCAAACACATTGAGATGGTTAAAAGGTTGACTGTCAACTGTAGACTCCTAAAGTACTCTACTCTTCTTTGAAGCTGGTTTCTCATCATGCAACTCGTAGCTTCTTTATGTCTCGTAATATCCCACGTCTTTCAAACACCAAGTCTCCCCGATGGCATCGCTGTGACATCATCAGGATTGTTTTCTCTAAATGTAAAAGCTCGTCCAAAACTACAGAAGACATTATACAATTTAGGTTTTAACAGAGGAGTAGTTTGTTCCACACGACGAGAGTTAACGTTAAAAACAAAAAACTAAATGGAGCTCCACTTTATTTTCCGAGTGACAAGAGTTTCTCCTAAATCGTCCATTAAGGAGCTAATCTTAGCCATAAAATGTTTTGTGCATTCGGCCCCTGAAATACAAGACAAGCAAACTTAAAAGAGAAAGAGAACAGGGTGAGAGGAGGAGGAGAGAGAGAGACACATCAATTAAACATGAGTGCCAACCAGGGCGAGGGTTTCACTCTGTTTGTAATTGTAAATATTTGATAAGGGAAAAGACAACTCACTTAGCACAGCCATATGCTAACAATGGCATTATGAGTTGCCAGGCTTGTGAAAGGCTTGACAGGGCCCACTGCTGGGCATGCTGGTGTCACACACACACACACACACACACACACACACATACACACACACACACACACACACACACACACACACACACACACACACACACACACACACACACACACACACACACACACACACACACACACACTTGCATACTGCTGTTATGTCAGTGGGGTTTAGCCCTGTATAGGATGACAGTTCAGCTCTAGGAGCCAAAACCACATCAAGCTGCCATAACACTATCTGCTGGGACGGGACCCCTGTCTGCCCCTCTGCTCTCAGGAGGGACCACATACCAGGCCCCTGCATTACTCACACTTCACCTCACCGCCACCTGCTAACTGAAGGGTTGGATGCCCTTCAATGTCCCTGTCCCTCTCTTTTTCCTCTTTTTCTGGGTTTCATTTCCCTCTCCTGCTTAAAGGGAAATTAAGAATTATTACAACTTTGCTGTTATTTCTATCTGCACTAGCGGCGTGGCTTTTGGTCGGTCCAGTGACTATTGGATGAATAGCCATGCAATTTTATGCAGATTTCCACGGTGCCCAGAGTCTAATGACTCGGCTGATCCCCTGACTTTTCAATTTCAGTTCCACCTCCAAATAAAGTGGTTTAGATAATCTGGCTAAACCTGTCTGATCTTCTGCCCGTGTTTTTTAGTGATGTCTCCGTATTCCCAGACCTCAGCAATTAGTTTGATAAATACAATTTTACCATAACCAGTAGAAGCGATGGCCAAATCTACAAAAATAGCTTGTAATAACCCAGAATTTCCTTTGAACTCCTTTTTCCACTCCTGTCACAGTTTCATGTCCTCACTCAGCCTTCTTTTGACTCCTCACGCCTCCCTTTCTTTCTCTCCTTCTCTCCCACTGTTATTTTTATTCTCCCTTAGTGCCGTCTCTCCCCATCTTTTAAAGCGCTTCTCACTAATTACTTTGTTCTCATGTCTCCTCCCTGCGACTAAATGACAGTAGTCTGGTCTTTTGATTGTCCTCCCCTGCACACCCCTCACAGTTACAACAGCAACATTGTCTGACATTAAGCCGCTCGTACTCACAGGGCCCCCGAGTTGAAAGTGTCACTTCATCTAAGGGGAGTTGACTAAGAAGCTCCTTTCGCGACTCCTGCTGTCTACTCTTTACTTGACTTTTCACAGCAGACAAAACGCTTTAAACAGGCAATAAGAATGAAACAGAACGGAGAGGTTTGCTGGTGATGAGGATGGTTAAGGTGGAGGAAGAGCGGTCATTTAACAGGCAGCAGTCGGATGTTTGAGGCGGCTGCTGATGTTCCTGCCGATTATTGTTTTGTATTCAGAATTGCTTGTTTCATGCTTGTCTGTTGCCTGGTGAGTGCGTGTGTTTCTTTAATGACCTTCCATTAATATTACATGCGTGGCGGAAGACGAAAGGAATGACAACTGAGAGTAGGAAAGGGGAGGAGAGGAGAGGAGGGAGGAAATATGACAATAGAGCAGAACAGAAAAAAGGGGGGGGGGGAGATAGATAGAAGCAGAGAATAAAAATAATTAAATTGAAAAGACTTGAATAGAAGTAGAGTTAAAAAGAGGAGAGCATTACAGAGGAGATGAGTGGAGAGAGGAGGATGAAAGATGATAATAGAACAAAACAACAGGAGGAAGAAAAGGAGGAGAGTGGGAATAAAACAATTCATTCGGATTGAAATGACTTGAATTGAGCTGGATTAAACTGAAGAGAGGAAAGGAAAGGGAGGAGGAGAGGAGAGTCACTGGCCAGCGTCTATGCAGTATGAATGTTGATCAAGCGATTCCGCTGGTTTACCTTTGCATGCTCAAATGGTCCGCCCTGCTCACACTGAGGGAGCCTTGTTTATGGAGAGAAGACCAAATCCTCCAATCAAACATGTATGAGGCAGCACACTTGTACACACACACACACACTCCACACAAACACAAGGCACTCTGGAGACATCACAGTGGCACAAAAGGCGCACATGACGAAATATACAAACACACACTCACACATACCTGGGGATCCAGATTATTTACTTACAGTACAGTACCTGCATTTTTAGGGCCTTGAGGGGGTCTCCTGTGTGCGTAGGTGTGTGCGTAATAACACCACACTCCACCTCTCTGCTTCTCTCTTAACCGTACACAACAAAACACACACAAACCAACAGAGAGATGATGTACATCTCAACAGACGCTTACGCTGCATATTCCCACCGCTGGTCTGTCTGTTGCCTGCCTAAGGAGACCTGCTGCTTTCAGCTTTAATTTCAAATGAAAAATGGTCTGTGCTAGAAAAAAACCTTCAAGCTCACTTCTTCTCCCGAGCTTGCATTTTTTTTTTTTTTTTTAATGTTATTTTAATTATTTATTTATGCAAAGAATAACATGTGCACAGACTTTATTTATTTATTTAATTTCAGCTCTTATTTAGCCGACGAGTCAGCCCGTGTGATGACCCAGACGGCAGACAAAATGGATCTAATGTCAGCATTCGTTTTAGTACTTGAAAGAGGAGGAAGAGAACTTATTCATGTGTGGTGCTGAAGTGAGACCAAATGAGACATTTGGTTTGTGTGAGTAACTGAGAGGATCTGTCTTTCTGTCACACTTATTCATTATTTTTGTGTTTGAAGGTGTGTGTGTGTGTGTGTGTGTGTGTTCATGTGTGTGCTGGTGTTTAAAGTTCAGCTTGCTAAGACTGGATATAGAAGCAGGGATAAATCCACTGCCAGTGAATATTCCCTTGCCGTTTTCTTTTTTCGCTGATTTAAATTACCTTGATCTACGGTAATTTAAAATGTTGCCGTGAGCGAGACACTTGGATGATGAAGGCCATGGAGGGGCAAAAATAATGCTGAAGTTGATTTTTAATTTTTTTAACTAAAACTTTATACAGCCAGTACAAATCCAATATTCGGATTACTCATGGTGCTGGTTTGTATGATAATTTAAGGCCCAATGAGTGATATTGCTTACCATTCTTAATTCATTTTATGAGACCTGACACTCCGTCAAGAGTGTTCTTGACTGCAATGTTTGTGGATTTCAAAGCAAATCATCCTACATATGTAATCTTGTAATTATGGGTTATGCAGTATGACAATTCTCTAAGGAGGAGAGTGCGCTTTACCAATTTTCACAAGATTTAAAAAGAGACAGATTAGTTTTTTCAACTATAACCATTTAAATATGGTTGCGCTGGAACACGTATGGTATATGACAGAGAGGCTCATCAACATCGGAGAAGGAAGCACGGGAATTGCAGAGGATCTTGAAACGATCGCCGCCTGTGGTATCTTTTGACCTTTCAGCCGGACCAAACGACACAAGGCCGCCCCAGGAGGAGAGCAGTGATGGGAGCTAAGCTAGGACCTGAGGCTATTTCAATACACAGTCTGTTCCTGGCTCGCAGGAAAATAATGAATGTAATAAGACTTCAGGCTAACCCAGCTACTGGCTCCATCCTTTGCATCCTGGATCAAGCCGCGCTTGATGGGCGGACCGCAGGAACGAGTGCAGGACTCCGCAGGGACGAAAGGAGAAGAACTCTGTGTTTACATCAGTGATGCTTGGTGCTAAAATGTCAAAGGTGATGGACAGTGAGTCGAATTCACCAGTGTTTTTTTTGTTGCTGCTGTTTACTTTCCTCCTGATGCAAATGTGAAGAAATGCACTTCAGGAATGGACTGTTGTTTTTGTCATCTTCTTGTGTAGGTAAAGAGCCCACCATGTGCAACCCTGTGTTGCAAAATGACAATGAATGATCGTTGTATCCTTCTGTTTATTGGTACAAAAAGACACTGACAACTCCGAAAAAGATTCCAATATTTGAAAGTAAAAAAGAAATGAGTTGCTGATAAACCACATTCTCTCTAAATAAACACATTGAAATCAATGTTTTGAATAATTGAATTGTTTTCCTGATGTTCACACAAATAAAGGCCAATAACTGAAAATAAGAATCCAAGTATAACCCAAATGTGTGTAAGGGTCCACTGCTCCTTTATTGCTCCTTCTATCCAGAGGGACGGGACATGAGCAGAAATGCCTTATTGTTGCTCTACACCATCAAATTCTGGTGCATCGCAGTGTGACCGAGCGATATCACAGCCTGTCACACACTCTACAGCCGCAACCAACACTGACTCTTTCTCCCTTCTGTGTTTGTAGGTTCAGCATTCTGCATGCAGTTGTGTGTGTGTGTGTGTGTGTGTGTGTGTGTGTGTGTGTGTGTGTGTGTGTGTGTGTGTGTGTGTGTGTGTGTGTGTTTCAGATGAACTCGAGTGGTTGTGGATGGTTTCATCCGAGCACCCTTGTGTGTACAGTAGGACCAAGGTGTCAAAAATGTGTGATTGCTCTCTGCTCTTTCTGTTTTTATTCTACATCCATACATCAAAACTCCATCCATCACTCATGCATGTGCATTTTTATGATGCTGTCAAGTTTGAAGTCAACCTCTGCACACAAATGTAAACTTCCCCCAGGTATAAGCACTGGTTAAGCTTCTAGCAGCAAGTTTGTACATTATTTAAACATGTGTTTGAGCACTCACATGCTCAAGTTGTACTACTGGCTTCTCTGTGTGCCTGCAATACTCTAAACTGGCAATTAAAAACAAGCCATTCACTTATCACGTCTGTTCCCACCCACTCAAATCACATCTCATCGTACTACAGTGTACGTGTTTATGTGTAAGAAGAGTGGATGGGGGAGGGGGAGCACTTCTCAATCTGAAATGTAATTACACACGCTTCAAAAACCTACACACAGATAGGCACACACTGAAAATCTCATGTAAAACTACGTAGATGCAGAATACACTTTAATTCTATGCACATTTTCTCATACGTAGGCCCTTTAACGTTCCTATTATTGCTTTTTCACAGGCAACCTTTCCAGTAAAAACACATTATAGGCCTCTCTGCATGAGGTAAAGTATACAACTGTGAGAGTCAATCGGCTTCGATGAAGACTTAAAATGGATCAGTTCTGTAAACTGGGGCCCCATGACTCAGCTCAGAAGCAAACGGATCACCCAACATGATGGTTGAGCTGGAACGCTTACCTGTTAAACCAATACGTGTTCTGACTTATACTGACTTTAGAAATCCAAGAGGCCATAGTTAAGCAGAGTGTCGTTCTGGGACATGGGACTTGAGTCTGTCCCAAGGCATTCTGTGCTTAATTAAGCGAAAGCAATCTTGATTCAAGGTGTTGAATTAATAAGTCCAATGACGTCCAGAGTCTCCCCTTTTTCCATCTAGAAACCCATGTGGACACTTTAACGTTGGAGGCCGTCAACTATGAATGTTTGATGAATGTTGGCTCTGTTACTTTTATTCTGCTACCATTAACCATTGATGCTCTCTGAAGCATTGCTTAAACTGATTGGAAGACCCTGTTACATGTACTCTTGAATAGCTATTGGATACACCAGTTGGTGTCATATTTGTGCTACCATGGTTTACATTTTAGGCCTTCTTGAGGACTTCCTCGTCCTGTGAACTCGATTAAAACATCAGCCCTTGCGAACCTTACACTTTGTTTCAATTTTACAACTTTCACTTTCATAACTTATGGGGGAGTGGTGAGAGACAGATTAAAAAATAATGGTCAAAAGTGAAGTAGAAGAGGCTGAGATAACCTGACTGACATTGGATCCTACATATCTCTTAATGGAACATAGCCGGGTCTGTCATTAACGCCCACTTCTTAAATCCCGGCACCTCTCTCTTGCAACACAGGGCTTCTGTATTACAAACTGGAGTTTTGAACACAAACCAAGATAACCCTGATGACATCACTACGCCAACCTCAGGGTTATCTTTCAATGTTTGGAAAGCTCTATCTGGAGTTACATAAAATATTCTACAACTATTTTCATAGACTGTGTAGAATGCCTCGTAACTACTGAACTGCACTTTATTAGTAAAATGAGTGGAGTGCCCTACGCTGAGAGTACACGAGTGAACATAGAGGTGCAACAACATTACGTGCCAAAGAGACAAGGTGTGCATGGCCAGTTGTTGGCTCGTGTGTATAAATGGAATGTTAGTTATTAGTTAACTGCTCTTCTAAAGATGTTCAAGGCTGGTTATTGTATCTCTGTCTTTAACTATATTTTGATATTTTTGTGAAACTACAAGCAGGCGTAAGAAAGAGGAGCCTTGGAATGATCTTTTGACATCCATGTTAAAACTCTGCAATGTGCTGGATAGACTCAAATCCCCTCAAAATAATTAACACTATTCAACAAAAGTGACCATGGAGATGACGGCACAGAATGGTTTTTCAAAGTAGGCTAATATTTAAAAAGCTTGGCTTGCTCCACACATCATTGTAACTGAATTTTGTCAAAGCAAGTTTAATCTTTGTAGGACACTGCAGCTCACGGTCTTGCTGACTGGTTCAGTTTTTGTACTGATGCTGACTTCATGGCCCAAATATAATACGACACAAGACGGAAATAAATTGCATCCCGTATGCTGCTGCTGAATGACAAGGCTTTAATTATTGGTGTACGGATGAGTGTGATGTTGGTGACCTAGTTTGATGTGAGAGTTCTTGTTAAGCGCCGCGAAATACAGTAGCCGGCTCGTAATAGTATTGATGTACAGTATGTGGGTGTTTATGCTTCTAAATAAAGCTGCAGCGTTTTCCTCTTTCATGTTCTAACAAACACCCACTTTTACTGTTGTTCTTGTTCTACATACATGTTGTCTGTCACCTGCTTCGTCTTTCACTTGACACATATGTTGACGTCTCACTTTGATGTCTTAAACTTGTGGATGACAGACGTCTCGCACGGTGCACTCGAACCCTCCCAGTGGGGAATGAATTCACCCTATCACCTCGCTAGGTTTCTCTCAGGTTCAGATGTGAGTGCCGGTCTACCCACTGGGATTCTTTGCAAGAGTGGTGTGAAGGAGGGAAAGGAGGAAAGAAAAGAGAGTTCAACTCAGGTTCTTTCTCTTTGCAAGTCCTGCAGAGCTTGCAGGAGGGTGTTTTAAGGCGATAGTGGGCTAACCCGAACACAGTTAAACCCCTTGCCCACTTCTTTGAAGAGTTTGGTGAACGCTTGTTTGAACTGGCGGCCTTTCTTAGTGTGTCCTGAAGCCACCTTTATCAGCCCAGTATCGGTGCCATTACTCTTGCAGATTTTTTCTTACAGATCTTCTTTCCCACTGTTTTTCTACAGTCGAAACTTCTGCTCACACAATTCAGCCTTTAAAACTTTATATGAAACGATGTGTGAGAAAGATGTGATCGTATTTAAAGTGCTCTTTTCCTGCAAGCTTTACTTAGCCCTGCCAGTGCTGTCTCTCTCGCCTATGGCAGTTTCATCAGCCACTCACTCGTCAGCCACATGTCCAAAGTTTCATGTCAGGAAGCCCGTCAGATTTAACCCATTCGCTGAGTCCCGGGCCTTTCGCCGACGGGGTGATTCTAGATTAGGACCCTTTTAGGACTTGTAATTTCCTCAGGCTTTTTCCTTTCAAATTCCTCTCAAAGTAAATTTTCACACTCAGTGTCACGAATGGCAGGACAGGCTTTAGGTGGCTTATGTAACAGTCCATTAAGTTTGCCGTAGAAATGGCCTGTGTTGCCTGAAAGGCTGCAGCAGACACCTAGAGATAAGTAATGTCAGAAACAGACAGCGATACGCATGGAGCCTCTTACTTCTTTTATGGAACATTAGACTGAGTGAAGAGATTACCTAATTTGAATTGATTTGGCGTATATTTGTGCTCAGGAGAGCACATACGGAGACACGCAGGCACAAAGAGACACACATACTGTATGTATGCAGGCCCACACACACACACACACACACACACACACACACACACACACACACACACACACACACACACACACACACACACACACACACACACTAAGACGCACAGATACACACCCTCAATAACAGCTAATCTAGGTCTCTCCGCTTGTACGCTACCCAACTGTAGCTGCATATCTTTGGCAAAATCTGAGATGTTTTCATCTGAATAAACTCCAGCTTGATTACACTGCATTCTTCCCCTCTCATCCCCCCCATATGTATTAATGAGGCTCTTCCTTGCTGAAATCTCTCTCCATATTGTTGTTGTGCAGTTCATGGTCCAGTGGGTTTCTGCCCCGCAGATGTAATTGTTTTAATTTGCTAACTGTACACTCACTCAATTAGGACTAGAGCAGAATTCTGTTTTATTTCTTCTGCCCAGTGCAGGATAGGAAAGTAGACATCTTCTTGAGGCAGCACTTATTGTAGTGTGCACAACACAACAGGACTTGAGGAATATATTTTTGTAGTTTTTTGTTTGCGGCGTTAAAGATGACATGCTGTGTGCATCTCTAATCCCATTTTCTTCCTTTTCATGAATATTATCGGCTCTTTTGCTTGGTCAAGGTTTCTCTGTGTGCATGTTGTTTAATTAGAGTGCTTTGGTACTGGCCTTTGGCAGTGGACTGCTTATTACTGCATTGTATGTATGTGTGTGTGTGTTTTTCTTATTTTTTAGGCTCACTCATTTTTTCCTTCATGTTTCCTCTTTATATTTTAGCGAAATGGCAACTCGCACATAATTGTTATTTTATCACACATACTGGTGTACTCGAAATGCTTTTAAACGATCGGTCTTACTTTTTATGATCTTTGCAAAGACATCAAGATATTTCCGGTGATATGCACCCGTCATTCTTAGGATTTAATGGTCGTTTTCTAAGTTTCATGTCAAAGATTTCAGTTCTATTAGTGTGCTGTTCTGTTTGTGTAGCCTGCAGCGACTGTGGCCGGTTATAAGATACTTGATTAAATGTTACTGAAGTTAAGACTCAGAAAATTGAGAGGATCAAGAAGATATTATTGAAGAACTAAAGTGACACATATGCGTGGTAATTATGATCCACACAGCAGCTAATTACTAAAGAAAATGTCAGACTGATCATACAACAGCTACTTTGATTACACAAGAAAATGCCAAAGTAATCAGGTTGGAAGCCTGGAAAATACACATTTCTGAAAATTAAACTGTGTTTCATCTACATAACTGTAAAAACAGACATCGTCTTAAAGAGGTAGCATATTGATTAGAAAATAAAACAGTGCCCAGAACAGACACCTGAGGTACTTTGTAAGTTAGTTTTGCAGAAGTGGACATGTAGGCAAATTACAAGTAGGTACCTGACATGCCATGTTGATCAAATATATCAAATGCAGAGCTTTTGAGGAGGTTTCTGCTATAATGGCATAAAAGCAAATAATTCATCACTTGCAGAAGAGGTAATTGATGTAATATCGACCTTTAAACCCACATAGAAAAGAGACCGTGCTAAGCATATAAGCATATAAGTAATGATTGTTGAGACAGAAAGAGGGCTCCATTTAAATCACAGCGTCAGTGAGGGTTTCAGTGGAAACCGACTCAAAAGACTCAAGAGAGACACAGGCTTTCATCTTGACTGTTACATCTTGAGTTGGATGGGTGATCTGCCTGTGAATGTTTGACATTTTGTTAACATGATCTGAGGAAGCTTTGCTTGGCAAAGGCTTGCTAAAAACCTCAGAATGTAGCAGCAGCTTTTCATTAGAATTGTGAGGATGTTTCTCAACGAGGTCAGTGAAAAACTCTCAAATTCAACATGGTAGTGTCTTATCAATTCTTTCAGAGTTTCTCCATTTATGTTCAGCACCCTTTTAAATTAATTTTAGTCAACCAAGGTGAGGAAGGTTTTGCGTTTGAAAGCAATTGAAGAACAGAACAGGTACCATTGACGCCACCTATCATCGTATCAGTATCAAGGATAGGCCCTATTTTTCCGCAGCAGTGAATGTGAATACTTCTAAGGACAAAATAACACATCAATACTGACAGTATTCAACTTCAGCTTCAACTTTTGGGGCCAAAATGGAGAATTGCTTTACCAAAGTAAACTTGCAACCCACTTAATACCTTGGCTTTGTTCTCTTCCGATTACCTTCTGTTCTGCTCCCCCCCCTTTCAGCCCCACCTCTACAATCCCTCCCCTTCAGCCCCACCTCTACACTCCCTCCCCTTCCTCTCATTTCTCTCTCTATAATGTATCATCTGTCTTTTCTCTCTATAGCGGGATTAATTGCCCTTGAATGATTTTATAATAGAGAGATGTTGGTGTCCCTGGTGACAGTAAGGTAGATGCAGTAATGGTCCTTGCAAGTATTTGGATGCAAATAAAGGAAGATGGCAGAGCCCTCCTGTCTGTCAGTGTTGATAGTCAGGAGGCAGTGTGAGTGTGCGTTGTGCAGGTGACTGACAAACGTGCTGTAATTGTAAATGAAATGATAAATGCACGCACAAATACTTTATGAAATCCACGCTGCTTTTGACTCAAATTTGTTGAGACTCTCCCTTCATTACACACACACACACACACACACACACACACACACACACACACACACACACACACACACACACCAGATATAACGTAGAATTATAAAAAGTACTTGTGAATGATCTAAAGTAGGTAGACAAACATGAATAATTAATGACACATTTGTGGATATGAGGTCAAAGAAGGTCATGCAGATGTTTGTTTGGTTGCATATGATTAAAGTTCTGTGTTTGTTATTTCATTCAACCCAGGTCATACTGACATATTTCAACCTTGATTCTAATCTAGATTGGAGTCTTGGATAATGATTAGGGGCCAGGGCTCAGACCTAATGCAGATGTTCTGGTGGTGCAAATAGCCTAAGATTGACATTGAGTCTGGCTGTTTGTTCCAACGTTGGCCTTTCAGCCTGAGTGATTTCATCATGCCCATTACGGCTGGCCTTGCGGAGACGGAAGCAGTCGAGACCTGCCAAATGTGAAATCTGAGGAAAACAACTGAAATCTAGCAAAAACAAACTGGAGCTGACCACGACGGCCACTTTCTCAACTCTTTTTAAATTGTTTTGCAATTCAGTTTAGAGACGCCAATAACAATGGGTGACATGCGTTAAGCAGCCAACAATTTGCAATTGTTTGTCCATTTTTTGGATGATATATTTGCTTTTTATGTGAGAATGTCTTTGTGGCGATGACCATTTTATGCCAGTGTGAACAGCTTCCTGACCGAATTGCATGGAGACCAGTTATTTGTCTGACTTGTCTGCTTTCATGAAATGTGATTCACTTGGACAGACACATTCACACGGGGACACACACAAAACAAAGGCCTTTAAAAGAAACCATGCACTCAGTCCAAACATTTTTTCCCCATCATTTGTTTCTTTCTTGAGTTTCCTTTGTCTGTGTGCATAACACCACATGGGCCATGTTGAAACATTTTATTAGAGGAGAGGAAACCATCAGTGTGTGACTGCACTTTGAGGGCGATATTTTTTTAACCAGCTCTGTGTTTTGTCCCAGGAGGCAAATTTAGTTTGACACCAGCATACTGGTTTGAACTAAAAGCCCAACAATGTGGTGAGTTACACTTCAATCCAAAAAATCTCCAATTAATGTGAAAGCTAGACTTTGTAAGGCTTCCGTGACTTCTCATGACTAGGAAGTATCCACAACCGGAGTCAGTTGAATCAAAGCAGCATAACTTGTTCAAAAAGTGCCTTTTTATATCAGCCCAGAAAAACACAATCACAATGCTTTCTGTGTGAGTGTAGGAAGGGAGCACAGTCTGTCTGTTTGTGGAGATCTAATGGGATATGGTAGAAATGAGCAGCCTTAATAAAAATAGGAATAATGGGATCAATAAAGCTGGATTGTCACCATGAGGGGAATTGGCAGTGCTTCACTGGCTGGGCTTTAGCAGAGAAACTGAGCTAAAAAGAGGCCTGCTTTACAGCCCAGGCTTTTCCAATTACCCTCTGAAAGACCAGTGCTCCAGACCTGACCACAGATGGCATCAGTAAGATGAATACTGAAATGGTGCTGTGTCCAATGTGGCAAAGATGGTGACTTATTTGTAGAAAGATATAGACAATTCATAGTAGTTAACTTAATGTTGTGTGGGCTTCTCTTAGCAGGATTGTTTCCTTATTATCTGCATGGTCGGCCCCAATGCAATGTAATCACTCTGGCTGACAGTGGGAATTAAAAACTGAAGTGCATGCATTATGCATAAGGAAGACGGAAAATTGTTTTTATTTCACCTGGAATGTTTTTTTGTTAATTAGGCAGCTGGAGGGAGAGGGGAAAAAAAGTGGGATTTTGTCTTTTGTATTCAGCTGGAAACCTGCATAACATTTCTGATTCTAATATATGTGAATGTAGGATGTGTAAGAGCTTGACACTTTAAGAAATGCGGGTATAAATGGACGCTAATGTGTCAGATGTGGTTTACTCTGACTCAAGTTTGTGGGAATGGGTGAACAGCAAAATATCTAATACATTTGTCAGTGCAGCTGAACAGAGATAACATATCTGGAACACGGCTCACTTCTCTTCTCAATAGCTGGGAATTGAACAAGCCTTATTCAGAGCTGTCAGTAGTTTCTCGTCGTGTTCCTTTCTCTGAGTTTCGCAGATGTTCTCCTCCCTTCTCTTTCTGTTTTTCTTCTCCTCTACACCCTAGCCCTCATTTCCCCTATTTTCTAACTCTTTAGCTTTCACTTTTTTTGACTGGCTCTGTCTATGGGTGGTGATAGTTGTGAAGTATGGGTTGGGGCTTTTCTTTACTCCTTCAGTTTACATAGTCATCCTGAAAGCTGACAAGATGAAAGAACCATTTCCCCTCTCTTTGTATGCTCTTCAGCTCATCAACTTCTAGCTCTCTCCACCCTCTCAACCTTCCCTGCCTCTTTCTCGTTTTCATTTCTCGTCCTTCAGATTTTTTTATCCTCCCTCCCGCTTGCTACTCCTTCTCTTTTTTTCCTCTCAGCTAATGGAGCTATAATGGAACCATAAGTCTAAAGAGTTGGGTTGTTTAGCAAATGGCAGTTCATGCTCCTGTCAATTAAAAGGAATATAGCGCCCCCCTCTTGCGTGTTCAACACCTAAACATAACCATACAATGCATGGGACCCTTTCCTTTTTGTCTCTTGTAGATACCATTGAATAAGTTTAATTTTCATTTTTGTATTGACATTGTTTTTAATACATTGATAACGCAAGGATATGGGGATTCCAGTAAAGAAGTTAGGCAGAAAAAAGCACCATGGCATGTATGCACAAGCCTTAAACTCACTGTCACTATTACACAGCATACACTACAATCTGCCTCTACTATAATCTAATCATGGAGGCAAATAGAGCGGGTTGTAGCTTAAAACAAAGAAAAGTGGTTAGTAATATGACACGAGTTATAGCTAACTAATATCATAAAGGCTTTTATATCACTGGCCTGGATAATCAAACTTGCTTTGATGCTCTTTTGATTGTTCTTTTCCGCTGATGACACCAGTAAAATTAGCTCCTGCTATTCCCTCAGTGTTTCTGGGGTTGCCATAGCCATGATGGCAAGTTGTAAAGTTAAACCATCATCAACTCAGATGTCAAAATTGACATATATATTCATACATTAGCAGGACGTTATGAGGTCTGACTGCATGAAAAACATTACATTCAAATGTGTTAATTTTCCACTGTGCCTAATCTAATCCTGTTTCTCTTGTTCTTTCCCCCCCTGGTGCCTTCTACTCTGACTGGCTGCAAATAAAGGTAAGAGCCCTTTCTTTAAATTGTGCATGTATTTTGTGTATTCTGACACTTGAGCAGAAATTTGCAAGTGGCTTTAAGGACTTACTAAGACTTTTTTGGATAATTGCTTTATGAAAGCAATTAAATTGGAAAATAAGCAAACAACGTTGTGGCATATATTAAAGTAAATGAAGGAATAGTAAACATCTACAGACAGCTGTTGTGTCTCCTTGAAATGTGCTGTTTCCTCTCATGCTGGGGAGCTAGGAGTAACTTAGAAAAACATACAGTATATGGCTTGAAGACTTCAAATATCTGCTTTTATATTTTATTTGTCATTAGCTGCAAATGCTGTAAACAAGAAGCTGATTAAATTATGCTGATTTTGGCTTTTTTTTTTACCAGATGCCTTAATATACCATAACATGATGAAGTTGTGGAGATACCACTTGCTGAATCTTTTTTTCGTTTTGGAGTTCAGTTTTTTATTAAACTGTGGGGTTGCTGACCCCTTACTGCTTCTGTCTGTTCACGTTTCTCTTCAACCATCCAACGCTATTCAAACTACGATTAAATTCTAGATTGAACTTGTATTCTTTCCAATGGAAGAAAAAAGATCAAAAGTCATAAGAAGCCAGTGCACAAAATTCAAAGAGATGGATCAAAGAAAAAAAGGTTACATTTTGAAAGTTTTTTCTTTAGTTTGATTTTGTCAGTTCTTTTAGAGGAGGTCGGCATCAATTGCCGTGAATATACAGAAAACTTTCTTTTGGAGAAAAGTCTCCGGACTACATGACAGGTCATTATCCAGAGCGACTTACGCAGCACTAACTATAGGGACAGTCCCCCTGGGGCAACTCAGGGGTAAGTGCCTTGCTTAGGGGTACAATGGTGGCAGCCCTGGTATTGAACTCACAACCTTCCGATGTTCTGTTTGGAAGGCGTACCTCTAGACCTCGAGTCCATCACCACCCCAGCTGTGGTTTCCTTTAGATTGGTCCGCTCGTACTGTACAATGTTCTTCTGATGAAAAAGGACCCCACAACGACGTTAGCTGACCCATAGCAATTACACAACAGAAGCAACACATTTCTGTTACATCCATGGTTATAAGAACAATGTTATTGTTCCCATGCCAGTATACGAGCGCAGACAGGGCCATTGCAGTCACACAGCATATGTCACGTACAATGCTTTTTCCTCTTGTCTTCAGTTCTGTTATGTTCTCTTTCCCTCTTTTCTCTTTTTTAAAAGCATGCCCTGAAACTAAAAACACATTGTTTTTATTAACCTTAACAGCTAACCTTTTGCTCTGGTGAGATGCATGTTGGTTTATCTATTTCCACCTCTAAACTTTAAACTGCCTTGGCAGCAGCTCTTTCCGCTCATCCCATAAGAGGTTTGATATACTTACATCTGAGCAAACTGTTTTAATATTTTTTACCGAAAGTCTAACTTACCATACTTACTTATTATCTTTTGCTCATTCCAATTCCAGCCTGGAAAATGTTTTAGAACAACACGTCATTCTAGCCCATTGCGCTGGCTCTATAATCCTTCACTGTGCCTGCTTCCTTATGCGGTTATGAGTGGAAGTGGAAGTAACAGGCCTTGGGTTGATCACAGTACGTAGAGCCTTGCATATAGCCGTGAGTCAGTACAGGCTGGGCTTTATTAAAGCCTTGCAAACAAGGCGAGTGGGCGGTAAGGCTTTGAGGATAAGCCCCCCATACAGGCAAGGACGATCTTTCGCTGTACTGCCAGAGACAATAAGTCACTCTGGCACAATAAGAGAAGGGTACCCAGCTCTCGATGAGGCGTTCCATATGGGATGAATAGCATCTCTAATGACCACCCTCTCTGCTTATTACTGCTGTGATTACGAGCCATTTCTTTGCTTTATCATGGCCCTAAACCTCAGGGGATTTAATGAGTGTTGGGATGTAAAAACGTCTCCCCCCAAGGCTTGGAAGGTCACAGGGATTGTTTGATGTGGCACAGAGGGTATTGTGCATTTTTACACATTTCTCTTTGCTGTTTGTGAGTTTGTACTCATCACACCCTCAACTACTGTCAGAATTATTCATGACCTCTGCAAGGATGACAATGCAAGTTGGGTTTTATAAAACCAGCAGAGAAGAAAACATGGATGAATATAGTGTTTAGATGTGGAAGCTTTAGTTATGATGAAGGGTTTTGCGGGTAGTGGTTTAGCTGATTATAAAAATGATGTCTGGGACGAAGAAAAGGACGATCATACAGAAATAGACTCCCTAAAACGGCAGAATGAGTTGCATTGTTGTGGCTGTCGAGGGTATACTTGTGTAATTGTTCTCATTACAGCACCATCATGACTTGTATTGTTATTATGTCTGACTGCATCAGTTTGCCATTTCCCCTTCATCTTTCGCTGCAGTCTCAGTGGGCCTCATTATCAATAATTAAGAAATGGCAGGCACACCCGCGTCTGTTTCAGCCACCTGACGGGATACGCATACACACACACATGCACACAAACACACGAGACATACCAGAGGTTTGCAGGATGTTTGGGGCAGCCTTCATATCTCTCCGTTCTTCATTAACCTTTCAGTAAGACTCACAAGGCAGCTGGTGATACGCGGTAAATAATGAGTGAGAGCCTAGTCGAGAATCCGCGTATGAGTAATTAGTTTGTTTGGTCGCACCCATCTTCCCGAAGAATCAGCAGATAATTCACACTCTCCGTGTTTGCCACCTGCAGGTCAAACAATATGGCTGACATTTGGGTTGATGTATTCATCAAGTAATCTCCAGAAGGGATTAGGCCACAAATCTAGTCCTTATAATCAGTGTCAAAGATCCAGCTTCCTGTTACAAATTATAACAAGGAGGATCCATATACGTTTGACAGCAAAATACAGCTGTGATGTAAGATATAGTCATAGAGATAAGATTTCTTGTTAGATCGAGAATTCAGAACTCAAAATAGAAGTTCTGTTTTTCATGGAGACCGCGTGGTTGCTGTCAGCAAAAAGACCCCCGACTGCTTCTGTCTGTTGACGTTTCTCTCCAACTATCCAATGCTGTTCTATCGCGGAGAAAATCTAGATTGAACTTGTATTTTCTTCCAATGAAAATAAAAGATCAAAAGAAGCCAGTGCACAAAATTGACGGAGATGGTTCAATTATTTTTTTCACTTTTGAACGTTCTTTTTCTGTAGTTTGTCTTGCGGTGTACGTTCTTTTGGATGTCTGCATCAATTACCGTGAATATACAGAAAACATTTTTTTGGAGAAGAGTCTCCATATGCTGTGGTTTCCCTTAGACTGTTCCTTTCGTGTTGTGCAATGTCATGCTGATGAAAAAGGACCCAACAACAACACTCCCTCGATAGTTCAGTACTCAGAAAAAGGAGTTTACAGCGTCCCCTTGAGTTAAAAATGAAATCATGGCTCCCATTAAGTTTCGTATTGAGCTCCTGGTTATATAAAGTTCATGGTGAACCTTCTCGTCTGGCTGCTTGGCCCACTCATTAAAATGACTAATTGATTATGGGCCAAGACTACGGCCAAAGAGGCAGTGTATCAATTATTAAGCTGCATTAATAGATTAAACGGGAAGAATGTGCAGAGCATTTAACTTCTGTAACCCACTGAAAGTGGAAGCAATTATGAAGTACCTCTTTGACCACTCCAAAAAAATTCTCTCTGTAGTAAAAACCGATGCTCTGGATATTCTCCCTAAGGGCTACAGGTCTGACCCCACTAATGGCCTTTGACATAATTAACACTGGTCCAGATTTCCCCCTTTATATGTTCCTTAATTGATATTCTATATTTGCTTGTCTAATAAATGAGAGTAGTAGGGACGGCCCGCCCAGAGTGACATATCTTTACTCCCCACATTGAAGCACCAGATAATCACCCATCTAATAAATGAAGTTATGGATATCGTCAGGCTTAATGGTTGCAATTTTGGTGGCCTTTCAAAGCAAAGTAATATTTCAATCAAGGCCACTGCTCCCAAAACACGATGAAGAATGTGACCAAATTAAAACTCTACATTGTAATTCTCTTTGAAAGTTTCAAGGAAAACTTTACCATTGTTGAATGTTATTGCTTAGATTATCAATGGTGATTGATGCAAGTCCTTGCATTAGCACAAACTGACATTGATCAAGAACGAAGTCAACACAATTTAACAGATTAGATCCCACAAAGCACTATAGTCATGTCATGATTTAACCTCAGTGGTACTTAGAACTTCGTATTGCTTCTTTGGTAGAATCGGACTCCAAAGTACGAAAGAAATGCCGGAAATATCCACATCTTTAGCAGGTACAGGAAAGCGAGCCGGCCTTATATGACTAATGGCACGTCAGTCAGTTGGGCAGCCTATTGATTGGGCGGCCTCTGGCTGCGATTTATGCCTGCCATTCCTCTCCCATTTGAAGGGGGAGGTGTCAGGAAGTGACAGAGTTATGTACAAGTCCTCCACATGATTGGTGACCCCAAGGTGGGCTCTTTACCAACTCTCCTGTCTGTCCTCTTGCAAAACGCTACACAGGAAGAGATGGTATCTTATGTGAAATGGTGGAGAGGGCTATACTGTGATGAATTGTAGGGCAAAAACAGCATGAATATAATAACCCTCTCAACTCTGATTAGTATGAAACTTCGACTTGCCTTGCCATTGCCTTGATTAAATCTCACACCTCAAAACGGCCCCCGTGGCATTGTAATGCAGAGGTTCAGGATGAAATGAAAGTTTGCCATCTTTCAGCGATGATTGCTTTATTAAACCTGGCAATGATGACCATCAGCGTCCGTGTGTTTGCTACCGTCGCCTGCAAAGAGAAAAAAATAAAGAACGAATGAAAGAAAAGAGCTACACCACCTGCCACTTCCAATCTGACTCCTCTCCCTCAGTTGCTGAACTGACATGAATAAATCAGCAGAATGAATCCCAATAAATGTTTCGTCCTATTGCAGTAATCAGCACTCTTTCCCGTACAAACTATAAATGGATGTCGACTGTTTTTTTCCCCTTCCCTTTTTCTCTATCCAATCCGTAGCAGTCAAAGCTGGAAGGTTGGCCAGAGTTAGAGGGTTTAGATGCATTTGGCAAATGTTTCCTGTAATTCAGTGGCTGATGGAGAGAGCTGATAAGTGAATTGGTTTCCTGGGTCAGGCTGTGGAAGCTACTGAGCCTCTGTTTTGGTACCTTGGCATCAGGGGCAGCTGTGTTTTCGTGGCTAGGGCGCACTGCTGTTTTAAGAAGAATTGGAGTCGAGATGAGAAGTGAACCTTTCAGTCTAGTTTAATGGTAAGCCTAATAATGAAGAGCAAGGGCTGTAAAAATGTCAGAAGTTTGGAAGTTGGACGTTTAGCATCCAAGTGTTGGATGCACATTCATTAAAACATAATCTGTCACATGGGAACCAAAGTATAGTGTGACTCATTTTTGGTTCTGACCCAAACTTAAGCTCAAAAAGCTGAGTTCTAAAGTTTTTGACTGGACATCAATTGAGATTTGGGACATTGAATTTTTATATCCCATCTTTCTTGGTTAGAGTAGACCATGGACCTGATCAAGGTCAGTTAAAAGCATCGGTTTCAGAAAAGCTTTGCAGAAGGATTTCTTCCATCCTGGCTTTTTGGTGAGGCAAGGGTTGGTTTTGTCTGGCCATTGCAGTAGGAAAAGGACATATATCCTTATGTTTTACATATACATAAAACATATGTTCTACACAAGATATGGAACAAAGTACCAACTTTGTGGTGTGAAAGATGTTGCTGGTCATTATTAACGCTCAGAGATGAGCAAAGGCTCACTCTGTTGTTTGCCTTTAAATATGCTCTCCATGACTAAGCCATCATGTCGTGGAGTGTACACCTTTATCTGACCAATCAGGCGTGTCCACTCCAGACGTTAAGCCAATTAGCAACATGTGGGCTGCAGTATTTCACTCTCCCCACTGTCATTAGTCCCGGTCAAAGTCAATACATAGACACTTGATCTGTGAGTGTTTGGTCACATAGCATAGTCATCTCTGTGAGACTCGTTAGGCGAGGGTTTTGTCAGTGTATAAAGAACTCCTACACACACATGAAGGCGCACACCTTCTCTTGCTGAACTTTGTGATCCCTGGTCTTAATGAGAACTAAGAGAGAGAGAGAGAAAAAAACAAATCCAATAAGACCTACTAGGCACACTGCACAAACTAGGTTGCCTATGCCCCTTCTCCCACTTCTCCTCTTCCCTTTCCCATTTTTACTCATGTAATTTATGCAAAAAAGAAATTATAAATAGCATATCAATACCGCCACAGTTTTCCGGGCCGGGCATGCAACACCACTCCCGGCTGTCAGGGTAAGTAGGTCGGGGTGTGTATCTAAGAACGCACTGACTAGTCAACCCCCCCAGTGCTGTGTGTATGTGTGTGTCTGAACAGAAAATTTAACAACAGTACACTCCGGGTCACATCCAAAGAGAGACAAAAGACAGAAGGGAATGAAGGCATGGCATGTGGTTTTAATCATGAACCAGAAGTTCCTTTCCATGAGCTCAGAAAGTTCAGAGGAATAAGTTAGTTTGGGTTCAATCTGTTATGGTTTGGATATTTCCTATATTTTGCCACAGCTACAGTAAATAAGGGGAAAAACAAGTCTGGTGTCTTGCATCTTTTATTTAAAGATTCAGATGCACACTTTTTACCCTGCAGTTCTTTTTCAGTAACTTAGACAAAACTTCAAAGCGCTTTGAGGGAGACAGATGGCCGAAAGCATTGTCGCCTCTTTGATGACCTAGGTTCACATCCTCAAGTTGACGATTGCCAGTGACATGTAGGTGTTCATTATGGCTATCCACCGGCAACTGCTTTTGTAAAGTAGACCTGTTGCTAAAAAAAGCGTGTGTCCTCTCCCTCTCTTGATCTAGAGAAGTTTGTGTGCGTCTTAAAATTCAAATGTGTCTCCCTTAATTAAAATCCTGTCGTGCCTTTGAGTGTGTTGATATAGCCACATCCTTATCCAGACAACGTTCCCCTGATGTCCTGCACTCAAGAGCCTGTCCCCCCGTTTGCCCTACCTTTGCTGCACTCCTTATATTAATACCAAGATGAATATTAATGTCCTTACAGCTGTTGTGTTGTTTACCGGGCTACGCCACCGCCTCTAATCTCTCAGTGTAATTAGTCAGGTAGAGCACGAAGACACACAAGATAAGCCTGGAATAAAAAAAAATAAAGGAAGATGCAGTAGAAATAAAGGAGAGAAGAGTTCGTTGGTGTTAAAAAGGGATGGCAGGAGGTGTGTGCGGCGGTGGGGGGAGGACATGAGCCTCGCAGGCTTTTCTAATTAAGTGCTTTTCAAAAGGGGATCAGTGAGGGAACACAGTGGTGTGAGTAAATAAGCTTGTGTATATATGTGGGAGCGAGGGAAGTAGGGAAAAAGGGAGCAAGTGAGTGAGGAGAAACAGATGTAAACAAGCTGCTGCGTAAGAGAGAGAAATGTAAATAAATCTGTGTAAGAAAAAGAAAGAGTGAGATAGAGAAATTTGTGTTTGTGAGGAAAAGAATGGTGAGTAAACCGTTGATTTTCCAAGTGGCTCACACATAGCTGCTGATTGCAGATATAAGGTAATCCTTTGGGGAGTTAAAGGAAAGAAAAAGTGAAGTCTTGACATTATTTTCTTTCATCCACCATCAATCCTCATACTGCCCTATGTCTCCTGAGAACCGAAACACGATTTCATTCTTTAATTGCAAACTTCTCATCAGATTTTGAGCAACAGTTTCAGGACATATATATAATGAACATATACAAATGGATCTTTCGAAACCATTTATATTTAGAAGGATTTTAAATGTGAGATCCAAGTGTAAACAAAAGTGCCATCCAACACCAACATTGATTGGTTTAACTTTCTTCAGTAATGTAAACATAGCAGTAAATGAAACGTATTGTTTTTAACTAGAATTGCACTCGGAGCGCAGACCTCCAAGACCCATGATGCATCCACATGCTCCTTGGATGGTTCCATTTCTCGAGTTGGGAAGTCGTTCTTCCTACTTCGGTGTGTTCATGAACTTTAAGTCGTAATGTCACATCATAGACACTACAAAGAAGATGTGTTGTATTTTATTCCTCAGAGTAAATGCTCTGAGGAATAAAATACAACACATCTTCTTTGTAGTGTCCACACATTGATAGCTGTGTCCGAGTTGTTGAACTAGAGAAAGCTTTAATGTGAATAGTCCCTGTCGGAAACTAATTTTTCCAATTATTCCAACATCACATGAATGCAGCACTAATGCCTTATCTTGCAATGTTTATGAAAGTGAAACTAGCATTCGTTTATCCACTTTGTGATTAGGATACTCTCCAAAATGTAATGTGTTCTTCCTTAAACCCTTCCACTAAGTTTCATGAGAATTGGGCCAGTAGTTTTTCTGTAATCCTGCTGACAGATGGCAACAAACAAACCGAGCCGGAAATATAACCTCCTTGACGAAGATTATTATGATTCGTTAAAAAGCTCAAACCTATATGGCCAATGTATAGGCCAATTAAATATGAGAGATCCTTAATGGCAAGTAGGCAAAAAAATGCACACACAGTGAAAAAATAATTACTGGCAAGGTGAGGTAAATGAACTGAGTCCAGTATGTTTTGGTCACCTGAGCATGACTACAGTAAGCAAAGCAATGGCCTGGTCAATGATAATGCTGACAGTCAGTGAGTGTGTTTGTTTGTGTGTGTGCTGTGCTCCTTTATTCAATGCCAGACAGGATGGATGAGAGCAGAGGAACATTGCCTGTCATTGCTGGATGACTGAGCCCTTTCAGCCCCCCCCTCCCCCCCTCGAATGCAAAGATCAAACCACAGATGGTAGTCAGCGCTGTGTGATGGAGGTCGAGGATGTTACAGTGGGCCGTGGGTGTTTTTTACTTGTTTTCACCCTGGGTCTGGAATCTGTCAACTCAGGACAAATGGTGGCATTTTGTGGGGTAAAAACTGGCCAAAAGCCAAGCTGCATTGTTATCAACAACAGGGCTGGTTGAGTTTTAGAGGACACAAGCAGGACTCTGTGTGTAGCTCTGTGCGCACTACAATACAGAGTAAGTATACGTCTTCCGATGCCCTTATTACTATTGTGCCATTTTGAAAGTGGAATTTACACTCTTGCCCTCTTGTTTACATTTTTCAAGCCACAATGAAAGGCTATTAACTTGTCAGTAATTGCTTTCTGGGCCAATTAAACAATGTACAGCTCATTCCATGGAGCTTATTTTTCCTCATATATGTCTAATGAATTAAGATGAATCGCGTTAAGGTCAGGCAGCAATTGTACGGAATTCATCGTTTATTTTTAGGATTTGCTTGATGCAGCGCCGAGTTCCGATAAATGCCTCGGTTAAATTCTTCCCCTCTTTAGCGCTCTTCAGTGGTCTGGAACAAGGCCCTGCAGTATTCAATTCCAGAGCTTGAAATACAGAAAATGACCCGTTGCCAAAAATATATCAACACTCAACTGTCCACACACACTGCTTGTTCATTTTGAATGAGGGACAGGGGGTTAAAAGACTCTGGTTAGCACGACATCTCAGTTGTGGGTGGACAACTTTCCAAATCCACCCGATGCACACAGAGCCTGAAAGGAAGAAGCAGTAAAACAATAGACTTTACTGGATGACGGGAGTCGGACAACAGCAGATTAAGAGGGCAGGGGAGTCAGGGGAGAGGGAGATGATGGGAGTTTCTCTGCTGAGTGATGGACTATAGGGATCACTGTCAAAACAGCAGATATCAATGTTACCCTGTTCAATCCCGCCTCCTCCCCCACACCCCTATCCATCAGCTTAAGCAGAAGGGGACCCGGGGAGCGCTGTGGGAAGGCAGGAGTGCATGGTGCGCTGGTGGTAGTGGGGTCAGACAGAGGGGCCTAACCTCGTCACAAGGCCTAAACCCTGCAGTCAGTCATCGTTGACCAGGGCACACCCCTGCAGCCATTGTTATCCTAGAATCTCATCTCTCCGGGCAACGTCGGGGAGGTGAAAGAGATGGCGGCTAACTGGCGGCTGTGTGAGTTTGATGTATGAGGCCGCACTGAGGATTGACGTGAGGTGACGGTGAAAAGCAGGTTCCGTCAGACGCAGCAGGAGCCTGGAAGTCTGAACTGTCAGATAGTTTTATGGAGTTGTCGCATCTGGCCATTTGGGTCAAAAAGCCCCAGAGTGAAGAATGTGGGTGTGTTTTTGCCCGCTCGAGGCATGCTTGCTTTTCTTTCGGCGACATTTTAAAGTCCTTAATGTCATGTTTGAAGTATAGCCAAAGACGGGATGTTCTGATGTTTTATTCTCATTTTGGCTTGAGGGGTTTATACCATACACTCTTTGGCTTGTTTTAATTCCTCTTGCCCACTGGCTAGACATCAGTATTAACTGGAGATAGATCCACTTTATCACTTACCCAGCCTACAGTTAAAACACCAGATAATATTTCCTCCCATATACTTTAGTTGGGTCCTGACTATTCATTATTTATGATATATTCCAAATTACATTATCTTTCACCAGGCTTCAATTACACCCTTCCCTGAGGCTGGGAAAATGACTCACGGTCTGTGCAAAGGACTGTACGAGAGACTGAGCGAGAGAGAGGCTGATCGTTTGTGTGAGCTCATATCCGCCACAGTGAAGTGGAACCTCTTTTTTTTTTTTTTCAATTTTCAGATGTCTGATCTGACAAGTTAATTGATTGGACATAACAAATTAAATATCTATTCAGTGATGCAAAAAGATATTCCGCAAATTGTGATCGTTATTGATGATGCTGTAGAGAAGCATGATAACACACTATAATCAACCAGCATCAACATGCATCTATAATCAGTACCCGATGCCACGAGAATATTGTAATGTTACATTTAAAAATATCCCTGAGAAGGCATAATAATAAAAACAAAAGTATAGTCATTAGATTATTTATTCATTTTACTTTACTGCCTATCAACTGCTTTACTCTTCTGTCCAGTAGGTGGTGGTAATACACGTACAAACTGGCTTGTCTGTTGCAAATTGTGAACTGAAGTGAAAACATCCAATTTGTGTTCCATCAGACATTTTAGTATTGCAAATTGCTATATAGTCCAGCCATACAACCGTGCTCATTCAACAGCATGTCTTGCAGTTCACACAATTTTCCGTGACAGTTATTAAAACAAGCAAACAAAAAAAGGTCAATATCAGCTGCTTTTAAGGAACAATATTTCCTACCAAGCCCAAGACACCTGGACAGACTGATATCAGTCAAGTGGAGAGTTATGAGAATGGAGTCAATCTTCCTAGTATCCAGACATGGCAATGTAATAATGTAGCACACTTTCTTACACTAAAAGACAGTGTAGCCAAAGGATAAACAAGTTTGCTGCTACGCTCAAAACCTTATGGGAGTTGTAGTTTTTCAAATGCTAATACATTAGCGTTGTTAAATTCGCAAAGAGTTCCAATTCTAATACTGGAATAAATACTCATTTATCTTTAGAATATGAATAGTAATCCCCAGGAACATATTTTACATCTTCAGAGAGACTGATAAAACCTTTAATCAAAAATTGCACTGAATTATAGAAGCTATTGGAAGAGTGTTTAACCCAGAAGTGATGTAAGACTTGTGTGTGTGTGTGTGTGTGTGTGTGTGTGTGTGTGTGTGTGTGTGTGTGTGTGTGTGTGTGTGTGTGTGTGTGTGTGTGTGTGTGACACACACACACACACACACACACACACACACACACACACACACACACTATATTGGGTGTATTGGGTTCGGTAAATAATGCATTTTTTACGGGCTCTCATAACAGGCCAGTGGGTTAAAAAACCTTGACCCTCGCATCACTCGGGTTCTGTAACCAACGGGATCTGCTGCCTCATGTTGCCCGTTTTGGAAAACATCCCCCAATGTGATAACTTAAAAAAAAGCATTAGACAGAGTCATCTGCCAAGCAGTCTCACGCCATGTCAGATGATGGCAAGCCCAGAGAGACAGTTTGGAAAATGCTAACAGTCAGAGGAAATGTTCCTGTCCTCCCCAAGCTGACCGCCTCTTAGAGACTGATGGGGAGTGTGTGAGCATGTGATGGAAAAACAGAATAATGGAAGGCACATTACTAGCTGCACTCACATCCCATTTGCTTGTAATTCAGTCTGACACATTTGACTAGAATTGGATCTTGAGTAGAATTTTTAATGATGTTTTGTTGAATTTGACAAACATTTCAGTTTTGAGTCCGCAGGGGTTGAACACTTTAAAATCCCGGTTTTCATTTTGATTTCATATAATGTAATATTTTACTACTGAATGATTATTTCCCCTGAAAAGATCAGACTATTGAAACTTTACCCTCCACACTAACAAAACGTGTGCTCTTAGCCCTGCGATAGGGAGGAGGGGGAGCTGACAGAGAGGGAACCAGAGGGAGAGAGGAGCCAAGCGGGAAAAAGCTGAGAGGGAGAGAGAGAGACAGACAGGGAGAATGTTAAACATGACATCTAAGTATCTAATTGCCTCTGTGGCTATGTCAGCCTTCCCAGACCAGGCTGTTGTTTTCACACATACACCGGCCCTGGGTCTCTGAGACTGCCCCAGTGTCCTCTTGCCCTCTCTGAGTGCTCTCTTGGAGCTCATAGCACATTTAATGCGGTACAACAGAAGTGACTACATGTGAATAACAACTTAAAAAAGTGAAGCTGCCACATGGAAATCAGGGGAGGAAGTCAGCGAGGAGATGACAACAGATATCCAAGATTTTATCCTCGCTAACAGGGCACTGTGCCTCGTGCACGCAGTGTGTTAAAGGCCACGGAGCAAGATGTCATGTATGCAGAGTAAATATTAATAACCTTTTAAACTGTCTGTACGATAGCATGTTCTCCGAGAATTTATAGTTCACTAACAGATAGTGCTGCGCCTCAGTCTCAGAGGATGCAATATAAATATTTGACTTTATGCAATTGGTATCACCGGTGGAGTGCTCACATTCCCGTATCCCTTTTTTGTCGAGCTTATTTTTGAAGAATGATAAATGAGGGGGAACCTATTGCATGAGTGTGTTTGATGCAGACTGTACGCTGATGATCGCAGCGGAGGGCGGCGGTGTCTGTCGGGACAGAGTTCAACAAAGGGAATTGTTAATACACAGCTGACAATTTTATGGATGTGCGGGCTGATGTCTTCTCATATAAGTCATGTATAATTCATTCCCTTCTTTAACTTTTTATTAAGTCGAAAGAGTGCCGTATTGTCCATTGTCATCAACTTTTCCTGGCACAGCCGTGTCTCTCTTTTATGGTTTTACCGTCTTTTGAATGCAAAAGAAGACAGGAGAGATTTGAAAACTGAAAAGTGCCTCCCAGACAATACCACGTTTTACCCAGAATGCCCACAGTTTAAGTTGGTAACTAGGGAGGTTTTGTGATTTCATGCTGTCTACTTTCCTCATCACAGTGTTTTCAGTTCCTTTCTGTCTGCCTGCTGTTTGCCAGGGTCAGATTAGACAGAAGGAATGTTGGGTCCTGCTCCATTGGTCTGATATGTATGTTTATTTGTGGGAGTCTGAACTTCTTTTGCTCCTGTCAGCGTTTTTTTTTCCTGTGCAGTGCATTTTGTGCAATATCGAGCGACACTCAAGAATACCTCAAGAGATAGGTGTGCAATCCTTTCCATAACCATCCCCTCCTTCACTGACTTTGTGTCTCTGGCTGTGTTTGTCCCAGTGGTGACATTTCATGCCTGTCATCTCCACTGTCTCAGTGGTAGTGCAGCATGGAGGTATAACTGTTAGCATATTCACCAGCAGTGTCTATTAAAGGCAAAGTGCTGTAATTCTTCCTTTCATGCCGAGGGCCTGACTTCACTTTCAATGACACGCACAGTGATATGTGGAGAAGACCCAGCAGCATGTGGCAGCATCCGATTTACCACTTTAGGGTTGAAGTTCCCGATATAGAGCGTTCTAATTTTCCAGTCTGCTGAGTAGGATGCACTGTTTCAAGTTGTGTAATGGGATAGCTCTAGTGCCGTAAACATTCATAATTCAGCTTATTCAGGTTTAACTCTGTCGGTTGTACCTTTACAAGTGTTATGCATAGCTCTAAGCTATTGTGGTGGTAACATCTGAAGGCGCTGCAGTAACTTTAAACTCTGCACACACAATTAGTCGGCGTTCTCCTTGGTGTTCTTTCCGTGATTGATTCATACAGAGATGAATTGCAACATCACACCTTTATCCCCCCACCCCCCCACTTTTTTTTCCCCTTTTCTTCCCACCACTCTCATCACTGCTGCAGCAACAAAGCAGAGACGTGTACACAATATGCCCAGCATGTGCTGCGGCACGCTCACTTCCTCAAGCATTCTGTCAGAATAGTCCAAAGGCCCCAACTGCAAACAAAGAAGCTCCCGTGGATGTTTATTATGTATAGAGTTTTTCCCATATACCAGAGATTATATCCTTTGGGGCAGTGGAGTGAGCGAGATGGATTGTAGAGTGTGCATATTTGTAGAATGAAGGAGGAGGAGGCTTTTTTCCTGACGTTTCAGCTAGATGCACTGCCTTCATGGGATTGCATTACAATCCCTTTTGCTCCTGTGTTCTTTTTCTCTCTTCTCTTATTGCACCTATCAGTTTGGCAATGCAGGCTATGGGTTAAGAATGAGCTGGGCTGAACCTGATATAATACATCTCTTTGGCCTTTTTATGCAACCTTAAAAGTCCAGCGCTGTCAGAGAAAGACAATAACTTGTTTATGTTTCACTCTTTTATTGCACGCTGTCAAGGCTTCTATTGTTGTGGGTGGCATAATCGAGTCTGGGACTCCCGTTGAGAGAGAAGAGTGCAGTGTGGCTGGAAACCATCACGTTTTGGTAAACCTTTGACGCCAGTGTGCTTCATCTCTCCCACTACTGTATGTAGATTTCCAGGAGCGCTGAACGCAGGATTCTTGTCATCATCTCGCCGTGTGATACAAGCACGAAAGTGCTGCGTTTCACTTCTTTAAGATTTCAGCGCCATGTTCACATTGACTAGCTTTGCCTTTTTTCTCCAATTACGCTTTTAACTCAGTCTCACACCATTGTGGCTTATCATGTGAAAGTGAGCCCGTTGCTTTCTCTCTGTGTGAGAAATGCAAAATCTGTGCTTTTTCTCCCCTCCTTATGAGCACTTTTATGCTAATGTTATGTCTATTTACTCTGTGGCTGCTAGGGAGTACTTTTCTAATTCTTCACTTTTAATGCAGTGCACACACTCATTCTCACATGGGTGTGAAAGGCAGGGGAATGACACGTGAAAAGGGAACGGATTCCCTATTCTTAGGGCGGTGGCAGCAGATGGGGGAGTAATAGCAGGAGGTGTGTAGGAAGAAAAGCATGCTGTTGTGCCAGGTTGTAGTTCCTTGGGGATTTTGCAGCATGTGTATTTGAATCCTGCTGTAAAATATGACTTAAAGCAGGCACTTGATAGGGTTTCTTTCCCCCTGCATGCATGCACAGTAAATGTTTTTGTAGGTTTAAAGTCACTTAGGAGCCTGAAAGCTCATAAATCCTTGCACCTGTGCACAGGATGGCTCATTCGAAACACACAAACACACTTAGACTTATTAACACCTGGATCCCAGTGGAACATTGTGAATAATTCCACTTCTGGTTTACAGTAACACATTCTGTATGGTAGTAAACCATCAACAGGTGCATGCCTAGATTGCTGCAGAGTCTTATAGAAACAGCACGAGTAAGATCTTCTTCAGCACATTATTATCTTATCTGATTGAGTGCTAACGGACAATCCATTTAGTTTTCCTTCCACTGCCTTGATTTCTGTGTTTCACACCTCATATGGAACACTTAGGAGGGCGGGGAGGTAAAAAGAATAGCATGAAAGTGTTTCTGTAATTGGCTCCTAATTAAATTGTGTGTGCGTCAGTGCAGAGAGTGTGTCCTCGAGTATTTGCATATGCCGGTGAAAGAAGCGCTAAATCAAAGATGAGGGGAGCAAGGAGAGTGAGGATAAAAAATTGTTATAGTACGGTTGAACCTAAAAGAAGAGATAGAAGCTATTAATAATTAATCAACCTTCTCTTATCTTTTAATCAAGTTGATAAGAGGCAGAAAATGAATTAAGAAAAAAGAAAGGGGAGGGGTGGGGGTGCTAATGAGAATGGTCTCTTGTGGTTTGCCTGTTCAAGGTATCGTAGTTTACTGCTCAGGCTGAGGTAGATTATTCTTCCATTTAGAAGTTATTTTTGTGATTTCTATGTATCCTTCCACATATTCTTACCAGATACACCTCGGGTCTTGTAGTGCAACATCCACGGGTCAATTTCAAATTCATCATCCTGCTAAAGCTTTCTGCAATAGTGAGTATTTAGTCTGCACATCTAGTACCAGCCACAGCTGAACTAAACCTTCCTCTCAACGCCAGAGGCAGACACCAACAAGCTCTGTCATACAGAATGCAAATATCTCTCTGTTATCTAATTTTTCCCTTTTTCTTTTTACTTTAACTGACAGGTGGCATTTCGAGCCATGTGTACAAGTGTTTTTTGACCTTCATGTGTCTAAACCTTTTCCTGGAAAATAAAAAAAATGCAATTGAGAGTCAACTACCTTGTCCAGTTTCCTAAAATAACAAAGTTAACTTTTTTCATACAGGATAACAGTACATTTGATTAGACATCAAGTCAGATCATAGATGCACGCTGGGCCCTAACATCCATCTCAAACCCAACACTCAGTTAAGGATTCTGCCTCTGATAGCTGCAGTATGACTCTTTGTTTTCATCTAATGATTGAAAGTTAAAGCTCTTGCTCTCATTCATTAGTTTAAAGATATGTTTGTTCTCACATGGTCTGACTGACAATAAAAGATTGCTTAACACAGGTGTTTTAAGGTTCAATGCCACGTTTCTAAATATTAAAAATTAAACATCCTAACATGGGATAATAAAAAAAGAGAAAACCTTTCAAATCCTCCAAAAAGTACAATAAATCATTCCCCATGTTCTACACACAGTGTGTCTGGCTGCTGTGTTTTCATATTCTTTCATCACAGCAGTAAACAGTAGATGTTTTTTTCCCCCTCTTCTTCCCTTTTCCACTTCACTTCCATTTATCTTCTCTCGCTCCATCCAGCCTTGTACTATGTCAGACATTTAATCAGAGTTATTATCTTACCAGAAGATGCTGAAATATTTATGCCTTCTAACCGCAAACCTGGCATTTAACAAGCTCAGAAATGGACCTGATCTCAAATGCACAACCAAAGAATACACTACTGCGGGTTTAATGCACACAGCTGATAACCTCAACACCTGACCATGTAACCACACCTAACCACACTGGCTTTTCTGTGTGTGTGTGTGTGTGTGTGTGTGTGTGTGTGTGTGTGTGTGTGTGTGTGTGTGTGTGTGTGTGTGTGTGTGTGTGTGTGTGTGTGTGTGTGTGTGTGTGTGTGATTTATTGGAAAGGGACGCAGGGGTTCGGAATCTCGGTCATAATCAGCTCAGTCAGCAGGGTGTCAGTCTGCGCAGTGATTGGTCAGCATTTAGTGAGGAGCTCTCAAGGTGAGAGGTTGAGGTTCTTGGCAGGAGGCTGAATCCCTGGATGTCGGGGTCATCGGTGCAACTCATACAGTACCTGACGGACAAAGTCACGCACTGCATACACAACTCACTTTACAGAAGGCTTGTTGGTGTCTTGCTGTGCATTTAAATTCAAAAATATAATGCGACTCTGGATGAATAAGTGAGTGTTTACAATTCCATTGGCCTTCTTTTGTTTTCCTAAGTACAGGAGGGAGGGGTTTCTGAAACTATTTCACCAACCAAAAGGCTGTTCTGAAGTTTCTACTTGAGCAAAGATTCCCGAGCTTTGTTACTGACACGGTTGGTGCATCCGTTTCTAGCTAGCTTACAGCTCAAATCTTTACAGTTTTTTGTAACGGATCACCGCTCAAATGACGCAAGTGACAACTTGTTTAGCGTTCTGAACACACCTTTAGACAATGTCACGTGACTTCCAAGGCTTGGACGGGAAAGTCTCCTGGTTAAAGGAACGGTACAAAAGATAAACAACAGCATTAGAAAATATCTGGTTATTGGACAAAAAAGGAGAGAACTCTCACAAGGACCATTTTGGTTAACAAAATAACCTTTCAATCAGAGTGTTTAATTGTTGCGTGGGCTGCTAAGGGCTAGTGTAAACTAAAGATTACACTTTGTAGGAACCTGATAATAAATTCAGTAGTTTAATTCAATTTACTTTTAGATTCTGCATCCATAAATGTATTAATAATGGTGCTGTGTTTTTTTCCCCCAGTTGCAACAATGAAGTGCTATTAAATTGCTTCACCTCTGCCTCTCACCTCTTACTGGCTTCTTTACTTTGCTACAGCAGATGAGGTTTGCTGTATTGTAGTTTGTAGAACCATTTTTTTCAATACCAAACTGAGCATTAAACTCAGATGAATGATGGCCATAGCATAAATCTATCATATTTTGAAATTACACAGGAGACTCGAGTGATTCTATTTTAAGAAACATTGAGAATATCTTTCAAAGAGGTGTGAATGTACAGTACAGTGGTAAAATCCAGTAGCTCCTCATCACAACTCCTCGTTTTTAAAGGTTCTCAAAAAAGCACAAGAACCTCTGCTAAATCAAAGCAACGAGAGTGCTTTAGCAGATAATGTCAGCTGTCAGGTAGAGATACAAAGCTCTGGCTACATGTGAACCAATCACAGTGATCTAATGTTACCAGTGAGTAGAAACCAATTTATTGTATCTATTTAAAGAGACAGACAGAATAGAGCAAAAACTCCCATGACACAACAATCTCCGCAATGGACTACTTACTGGCTGTTCAATTTCCTGGCAGGCTCACCAAGACAAGTCAAACCCTGTGTGTGTGTGTGTGTGCGTGTGTGTGTGTGTGTGTGTGTGTGTGTGTGTGTGTGTGTGTGTGTGTCTGTGGTTTGCCGGATTCTCTCTAATTTCCTCTCTACCTGTGCCAGGCTGAATTGCTTCCTGTGTGTGTGATTGATTTGCACTTAATGGGGACACCTCTTTCTCCCACTGGCTCTCTTTCTGTCTCTCTATCTCCATCTCATCCGCCCTTGTGTACACGCATGATAGTAGAAACAAAACATAATAATATGATAAGGGGGGCTGAGGCCTGGCACCTCCACTTATCAAAAACCGTGTTATCACAGGAAGAAATGAACCATCAACTAATGGCTGTATTCACATCAGTAAAATTGATTCATCAATGGGTCAGCTGAAACCTGGCACCATTAGTCAGGTACTTTTGTCTGTGCTTTATGCACACACTGACATTAATTGCACCCATCAGTTATTACTGAACCACACACGTTTCTATGAATAGACATCAATTTCCTTTAAGTCTATTTACCACAATGTGTTTTTCTTTTTCCCAAGATGAAGCGAAAAAAATAAAAAAGATTCTTTCACAGACTTGGTATCAAAGTGCCAAAATATAAACACGAAACAAATCAGACACTAATGAAACTCTACTTGCATAAAATAAATGAAAATCTATATACAGTCAACTCAATTTCAGTTACAGTTATATTATATTATTTATATTATATTTCCTTCTGTAACGGCACTGGCAAGTAAAATCCAAAGAAATTATTTCTATTCAGCAAGTTTATTTTTCAAGGTTAAGTAAATTCATGTGTAACAACATATTAAAAACATGATATAAGGTTTGTTAGGTGCATGTTTAAGCTATTCATTCGTACATTTTGTCATGTCAGCGGAGAGTCTTCTGTAGGACCTTGCTGCAGAATTTAGTCACTGCCAGTAAGAGAGCTCTGGGCCCAAAACTCAGAGGAGCCTAAGTTTGAAGTCAGCACTATTTCAAAGATATTAGACTTTTGCCCTGAAACCCGCGGAGTAGGGGAGCTGCTAAACTAGAGTTCCCTTACGGAAACTCTTCAAAGATTCAGTCTGATTATTCTATTCTGTCCTCATGTTTCTTCTTCATCCTTCCGTCCGTCCAGTCTGTGTGGCTGTATTTATGCCTCTCTCTTCTCCTGCCTTAGTTGCTGGGCAGCCAGAAGTGCTATACCTATCTCGCTCTCTCTACTTGTAGCCCACATAGCTAGTCTCAAAGGACTTCTAAAAGCACACCGCAAACAGTATGACGGATGTGTTGCTTGCCATCGATGTCACTGTCACTGACGTACAATTTGAAAGGTTTATGAAAAAGCAGCAAAAGCAGAGTCCAAACGGGAGCCGGTGACATCAGAGGAAGCTCGTCACCCCTCCCTGCTCCTGTGTTTGCCGTCTCATCTCTCTGTCTGTCACTGCTTTCTTCCGAGCGGCCTTTGAGCTCACCCTTTTTACCCCGGCTCCGGAGCCCTGGTGACCTTTTAAAATGTGGAGCCTGTCAACATCTGTTGAAAGACACACCGAGTGATGGTGATGATGGGATTTACATACTATTAATGATTTGGAAAGAGGAAGACTGTGCTGGGAGAAGGGGGGGGGGGGGGGCTAATGGATGATATGTGGATGTGTTCCAAATGTTAATGTGCAATTATAGGACCAAAGAAAGATATGGAAAGGGAGAGAGCAATCGTTTCAGTGGTCATACTCGGGGATGTGTGCGTGTGGACAGACATGGTTTAGCAAGCAGTTGTTGCTTATTTACACATCCAACAGTTATAGTGCAACAATCATGTTTCTGGCCACCATGTGAATTTAAGTCACTCTCTTTTTGCTCTTATTTTGGTCTCTACCAACTCCTGAGGGAAATATCTTTCTCTTTAGCTGCAAAATGCTCCACTATGTTCAGTTTGGTGCTCATCAGGTACTGTACAGTGTACAGTGGTTATAGGGCTGCTTGCACTATATCAATTTATTTTCTGTCGCTCTCTTTCGCGCCATCATCCGCCATCGTGACACTGTGACAATTGTTTTTATTTGTTTTACTTAAGCAGTGGAACCATGATGTTTGTCCCATTTACTTGTCAGACTATATAGAAATGTGTGTGTAGATGTGTGATGGTGAGTATGTCTGTGAGCACATGAGTGAATTTGAGAAAGTCTGCTTACATGGATGGCCGTGTGCCTGTACTCTATTAGTGTTCATGTGTGTGTATATATGTGTAAATGCATCTGTACATGGGTGTAGTGTGTTGCTGAATGTGTCTTTGCGTCTGTACCTTGCAAAAGTAAAAGCCCCTCTCACTTCCTGGTCAGCCGAGCGAGGCGGAGCAGCCGTCCCGGTGGAGTGACATGGCAATTTTTCACCTGACTCCAACATATTACCTAATTTCCCCTAGTACAGACGCCTCCTCTCCCCACTGGCCTTACCGCTCTGACCTCCAGACCTAACCCACCAAACTCTCTGCCATCCGCCTCCAGACCTCCTTCCAGCTCTTTATCCGCCCCTTTTCTCCGCCCTCAATCCGTCTGGGGCCAGCAGCTGATGGATGGCCCCTCAGGAGAGGGTTGCAGGAAGGGTCAGGTATGATTTCTGGAACTTTTCAGAGGTACAGTGCAGTGATGGAAACAGACGAATTGAGGCAAGATTGGCAAATTATTTGAGGAAAGAGAGAAATGAAGGAAAAGTATGTTCGGGGCAACGAAAGTACTAAAGAAAAAATACAAGACATTGCGAATCCGTACAAGCAATTCCTCCCCACTGTTGCACCTGCAGTCTCTACCCTGCGGACCACCACATCCTTATTTTTCATCACCTTCCCTAGCCCCATTCTGCCTGTGTTGTCTGCTGTCAGTTAAATTAACTGGGGACTGCTGTGTATTCTGGTACATGTTGGTATGGTTGCGAGAGTACACTCACTAAGTATTTGTTTGGGCTGTCAAGGTATCTCCTGAGTGCCTGCTTGCCTTCTGTTGAATATTTATTACTTTCTTAATGCCGTGGCCCCCCTCCAGAGAGTTGGACTCTGCGTCTAATACCTCCCACCATCTCTTCCTTTTCTACACACCTTTCTGTCGTTGCCCTTGCCTTTTCATGTTTCTCTGTTTCTCTGCATGCAGTATCTTCTGGTACACTCTGTCAGTGTGTCTGTGTGTCACACTTTGTCTCAGGATCTCCCGACTCCCATACTCAAACCCCCCCTTTTTATGTGTAAGCAATGTCATCCACATCTATTGCTACCTTTTTGTTCCAATCAACCCTGAACGCCCAGACTAAGACTGTTGCATCAACGCATATTCCCCAAACTGTCATGTTTTGAAAGCTAGACGCCTTCCTTTAACATCATCATGAGACCATCGCTGGAAAGTGGAGAACAAAGGCTAGAACGAGATGTCGAGGGAGAAGGCGTACCTGTACCTGGAAGGAGAAAGAAAGAGTTAGAAAGAGTGAAACTCAGTAGATAAAATAGTCCCCGGTGTGTGTTTCTCCTCTCCCTTCAGTCCCACTATTTATTGTCATCACTCACACAAACCTGGGAGAGATAGAAGAAAGGGAGAGTTGTGCACAGGAAAAATGTCTTTCTTTTAAAGTGCGATTCAGCGCAAAAAAGTGCGATTCAACACAGGAACTGCCCTTCGTTGGCATCTGTGTTTTTTTTTTCAAAAGTCACCTAGTAAAACGTGTTTTGGACAATAAGAAAACAAGAAAAGCTGGAAGGAAAATATAGGTACGAGTCTAAAGAGTGAGCATGTGGGAGATTTGATTCAATAAAAGATAGAGATGGTGAGAGTTGGCGGCGGTAGACGAAAACAATGGAGCTGTGTTAGGCTTTCTTTGATATTGCAATTCTAAGACAACACTCAACACATATTGCTTTCTCTTTCTTCTCACTTGCTCTCTGTTTCAGTGGTCACTCATGTCCTGCCTGCTTTGTTTTCTGAGATCAAAGGCTCATATCCATCATAAAATAGCATGTTTCTGTTGTTACATCATTCAGTCCATATCATATTCACTGTGTGGAGAGGCATATATGCTCAAATAAGAAACCGAGCTGGGTCAGCTACTATATCTGACAGCAGACCAAGCCCTGACAAAGAAGGCATGAAAAACAGGCACACAAAACCTCAAATTCACACATATTAGCATTCGCATGGTTGAACAATTAGTTGTGTTCATAACAAAATAGTGAATACATTGACTTTTGAGAGACATTTTATAATGGCAAGAGCCACATGTTATACTCTCAGGGCACTTTCACAAGCCGTAGTCCGTTTGGCTAGTCCGAATTGGAGTGACATTTACACTTTTGGTTTGTTTTACTGTATATCCTGTGCACAAATTAAAGCGGACTAAATACAACAATGTATTGTACTGTATCATGAGGTTTTGTCTAAACCTTTAGTTCATGAACATTGTGAAGTACTTTGTCAAATGTCACTTTGCAGAACTGTGTCATAATTTCCACAAATTGGGCAACTATGTAGCGGTCATCACTAAATACCACCATCACAAAGAAAGTTTACTTAAAAATATACTTCTTTCTGTCCAGCAGGTTGGGAAAAACAAACCCTGGGAGGTATAAATGTATCTATGTAGACACAAATACATGCCTGGGTATAATTTCTAAGAACATATTCACAATAGGTGTTGCAATTACATATTGTCCTCAGATTGTTCAGCCTTACTCTGTGTGCACACACACTAGGCACTACTGTGTTGCAGCCCCACAACCGCCCCCGTGCAATCTGAAGTTCTTTGATTCCAATCAGCTCTTTTAGAAGTCAGGACAGTAGCGTCGTCCCCCATCTTGAAGCTATTTTGTCAGGAAATGGTATAATTCCCTCATCTGGATCCCATTACAGCCAGGCGGACTGCTATTCCTGTGATGCCTGTACAGTGTAATTAAGGGCTTTGTGTCTCACTGCCAGCCACAGTCGCCGTTCCTTCTCTCACTACCTCCCTTTTCTCTATCAGTTTCTTCCCTGCTTTTACCCCACACCACCTCTCTGGAGAATCACTTACATGCCCCCCAGCAAATATCCTCTACACACACCACATGCATTCATACTAACATACATTTCTTTATCTTGCACTTAGAGTGCACAGTATGGTGAAGCCATTCGCTCTCTTAGTGTTCTGCTTGCCCGAGTTACTATTACCCTGAATGGACTGCAACTAGCTGCCGCTGTAAAGATTATTCTATTTACAGCCACATTGGTTTTGTCTGCACTGGACGGGTTCCCTTTACCACATACTTACCCATTTTATGTGAGGAAAAAAGTATGGCAACCTAGAATCTGGTCACATGTCCTAATACCCATGGCGACATAGGATATTGGTCAGTACTATAAAAAAATCATCAGCTCTTTCCAATCTGCTACCTTCATGGTGAAGATATGATTAAGTTCAAGGAACTGAAACAAGGCCACAATTTCTGCTCTGCTATCGGAGTTACACTTTGGCAAACTTTTCATATTGGAGGAAGCTAATATATTATCTTTGTTGCACGGCCTGCACATAACTTCCGCCACCACCTGGCACACACGACTCTGATTTCCAGAGTGCATTTTTACTTCCCACATTACTTCTTTGCCAAATTGAACAAAAAAAACGTCATGGAATCTCATTAAAATACCTCACTGGCTAGACCTCCTCACCACTTCAGCTCTCAAAGTGGAACGAGCTGCTTTGTACAACAGGGAGACGGGATATTATCATTCCTGAAACTGGTGTGTGTGTGTTTGAGGGGGGTCGTTTTATGCACATGACATCCACTGCACCGCCGAGGCCTGCGGTCCAAGAGCCCAAACATGGACATGAAGGGTGGTTGGCCTAGATAAGACACTTATACTTGTACACACCACTGTGCATACACAAACAAACGCACACAGACGCACACACAAGCTGAGTACACACACACTTGCACAGATCTGCATGCACTGTGATCTTGAAACCCTGAGTCCGTGTCATTGGAAAATCAATATGCCTTGCTTTTTCATCCAATTAATTAGTGACTGGTGGATGGAGCTGTATGTGTGTGTATGTCTGTGGGGTATATGTGTACACACAGTATGTCCGTAATGTACGTGTCCTACAATATCCACCTATTATATCCAACTATATCTATTTGCTTCGTGCACATTTATTTGCTCTTGCTATGTTTTCACAATTGCACAACATTAAGCTGTTGTATATTTACTTTCAGCAATACAGCTAACAAGCTGTAATCCTGTGAACACTGGACAGCTTGCAATGATGTCACTAATACCTCTTCAAGCTAGCAGCACTTAAACGACTCTGTGACAAACAATAGTGTTGTTGTATAACCAGATTAGCCCAAAGCCCTGTGTCCTGGAGGCCCACTTCTGGCACCTCCTGTGAGGATGAGTGTAATCCTTCAGGCCTTTCTACACCTGCTTGGTGACTATACAATGCAACGATATGTAATGACACGCCGTGATGTTCTAGTCACATTAAGAAACATTGAGAGGATGCACAAACGGCTTTAAAGGCACAGCAGAACTCGACGACACAGCAAAGCGTGACACGCAACGTTCTGTAATATGATTACAGACAAACAATTGTACTGTGCAGTATTGTAGAAAACAACGTAATGTACATTGACGCAATGCTATGAAATAAAACACTAGAAAATCACGAACAAGGTAACAGCAAATGGAATAAACAATACTACATGAACAGCAGAGAGTTGCATGGAAAACGGCAGAGCATGTAAAGCAACACACATTTAGAGAACCCTTTTTCTTTAGTGGAAACTTTATAAGGTACAGATGCAATCTATACAGCTGTTCTGCCAGTTGTAAAGTGTTGGCCCCTATAATAATCCAAAATGTTGTTTTTACTGCATTATATTCAGAAGTATTAATAATATTCTGCCCCCCTTATGTATGTAAATGTAAAGGACAAACATCTTTAACATTTCAGACAAAACTAAACTTTAAAAACTTTGTAAAGCTACAAACTTTGCACTACATTTGGAATCAAGCCTCCCTTCTCTTGGATTGCTTTCACACTGGCAGTTTAATCTGAACCTTGGAAACAACTCAAGAAAGCGCTAAAAACCTTCCTGAGGCCATGAGGTCGTCTGAGATTTTTTAAAGTCAAATTGTAGAAGAAATTGAACTGAAGAAAATTCATGTTGCGTCGCCATGATGTCGTCATTAGTAGGATTCTAACATAGATATCAAGAAAATATGAGATACAATTACATACGTTTTTCAGTGTTTTCCATTTTTCTTTCATACACCAAATCTCATTTCCTGGAAATGGTGTTAAAATGGTGCACTTTGGAAATGAAAGCAGAGTGCAGGCGGACTGTGATTTGGAACAATACTAAACAAGCGTGAAAGGAAATAGGAAGATTCTCGCTGTCATTTTCTATCTCTTCCAACCCTGAAGGCCCTATATCTTGCCTCAGGCATCCATCCAAGACAAGCAGAGGTCAGCTTTCGAGCTGGAGGGTACAAACAGTAAGTAACCCATTTCCCAGATTCACAATTCATGAAATTCCCAGCTCCATGAATATAGCATGACCTGGTCCATAAAAGGGCACTAGTCAGACGTAACCTCTCTTCTACTGAATCAAAATCAATTGCAAACCTTCAGTGATGGATGGATTATTGGTAATTAGGTGTAGCCTAAGGTCAGCGTATGTCAGTTTAGGGTTGTCTAACTGATGTCAACACTGATACCTTCAGGGGCAAAGGGCAAGAAGAGGTTACATCATTGAAGAATAAATAGCAGTCGCTGACTGAAAGGTAGCTAACCCTTGAGTAGTGATTAGTGTCAGTGCCTTCCTCTGCAGGTATCTTTATATTCCTCCCCGGGAAGGAGAGCGCTTGCTGGTTGGTTTCATCAGAATTGTCCTTATATATTTTGCATACAGTACGTTTTCCATATTCTATATTTAAATTCATGAAGTCCTACTTTCAACCAAAATAGGCTTTTTACGTTTTAGTCACTGTAAATATACTGATCTTCATATTTACCTATTATTATTATTATCATTATTATTATTATTATTATTATTATTATTATTATTATTATTATTATTATTATTATTATTATTATTATTATTATTATTATTATTATTATTATTATTATTATTATACTGATTTCTTTGATTACTTCAAAGGTTTTCAGTAGATGTAAAGGAGGGACCAATTCATAACTTTTTAGAGTCAGTGTGACTTACACTTGCAAAAGATATCATTACTTTTATATCCATTACAAATACATCCTTAAATCCATTTAAAGCCAGTAGAAAGAAGACCTACTTATTTGCCTCCTCCTTGTCACAGATTGAAAACCCCTGCTCTAGATAAATGTACCTTTTTATATACTTTGCCAAAAATGCAAATCTGCTCAAAGAATCCTTAACATATCTGCCTGTGCATGATTTGTCCATAACTCGGTCTTAATTGTATTATATTTCATCTTACAAAAATGTCTTACAGCATAAGGTATTAAGTTTAACTATTTTTATAGATGAATATACTGGAATCTGCATCTTATCAGCGTCTAGTTTCGCCCATTTCACCGTGTTCTTTATCTTGTTGCTCTTTCTCTGTATCCGTTATTATCTCCCACATGATGGTCTTTTTCATTTTCAACTTATTTTTCCCCGTCACCAGTAATGTCATCTCCTGAAAGCCTCCGCTGTCTCGCATGCCTGTCCGTCTTGGCCCGGCCAGTGATGAAGATAATGAAAATTTCCAATCAGTTCCACCGCCGTCCAGAATGAGCAGCCTTGCACAGCTCCAAAGTATATGAAATTAATTTGTAATAACTTCAAATATTAGATGAAGCCTGTGCATGCAGAACGGGGTACACATGTCAGGGTAATTGAGAAGCCCAAATATTTTTCCTTCATGTGGAAAGACGGCAGTTAACGGAGGATTTCATCCCTTGTAGAAAATAATTAAGTTCACAATGAGAGAATCGTGGAAAATTTCAAGCCCATTTGAGCAAATTATTAATCTCCATTTTCAGGCTGTATCTGGGCGTTTGTGTGTCTATGCAACACACGGTGAGTCTTCTACAATATAAGATAAAAGTTAGTGAAATATTTTTTACTTCACCAAAACAAAAGTCCATTTAAATTGTGTTATTTACCTATTACCTAAACCTATTTGGTTCCACTCTGAGGCCAGTACAACCATTACCTATTGTAGATACTCATCCCATCCTGTGACAAATGTGGTGATATGTGCATCAGTAGCACAGTAACAGTATCACCTTACCCCCATCTCCTCTATCACATTACTATTGACCTATTATTGGAGCAGCAGCATCAGAGTCTGTCTCTAAAACTGTGTTTGCAGGTCTTTAGAGTCGAGGTTCTCAAACATTTCTAGTCTACCATGTTATTAAAACCTCCACTAGAGCTGAATGTGACATACTGACACAGTCATTAGCTTAGATCAATATGGAGATCTATTTGTATCCCAATGATCACCCTTAGGCTAGTATTTAAAAACTGTGCAACATTGTCGTCATAACTGATGTGGTGGATGGGGCCTGGGTGGAGTGTGTCCCTGGCTCACGTTACTGTAGCCCGTGCTACCACATGGCATACTCAAGCTAGAAAATCAATGGAATTCTTGGAATATAGAGCGCAGTGTGCACAGTGCCACTCCCTGTCCTGGTTAAGCATGTCACCCCGTTACAGGATGGTGAGCACATTGTGAAGTTAAAAAGACATTTCAGCATTTTTACTGAAATGCCCCTCTTTCATGTCACCGATGACATTTTCAGATTTGTCAGATATCATCCTTTTGTCTCCAAAATTCCTATAATTTACCCTCCCTGTCTGTGCCTGTTCTCCTTTCCAGTCAGTGATCTTGTCAAAAAGCTTATCGACCATCCTTCCGTTCACCACTGACCTCGGCCTGCCACCCGCGTTCTCTCTCATTTCCCAATTTTCACACATTTATGTGGTTCTGCAAGAAATTACTGGAAGAGCATGCTCAAAACTATCACCTTACTCCGGGACTCAAACATTTAATGTGCTCAAATACACCCCGGCTGTCATGTGAAAAGGATTTGAAAATCAGAGCCGTTCAATGGCTCTGCTTGTTCATGCCTTCACTCTCCTTCAACTTTTTCCTCCTTTTCATTGGCAGCTTTTTTTCTGACTATGCCACCTCCTCTGCTCTCCATCAGAAGCATCCAAGTGAAGCCACAGCGACTTCAGTATAGGTGTTGTGAGGCACCTTTATATTACTTATCAAGGCATTTTGGACCGCAAAGTAATTCCATGTCTTACATCCATTAATATGAAGTATTCAGTCTCTGCAGGCCGGTATAGCAGGTGAGGACTTTCCCTTTGTCTTGTTTATCAGAATTGATAATGCATGTATTGAAAATGTCAAGCCACAAGCATTTTGTCCTTGGCCAGCGAATGTCGAAAGAGATAAACCAAGAAAATAACTGGATTTTCACCCGTGTTCATGTAGCAGTAGTGCAAATATATGACTCACGCTTAATGTTCTCTTTCCATTGCACTTTGACACATTCTGCCTTTATCTTTTCCACCTGTGGCAAACATAAAACGTTTGTGTGTAGAAGCACACTTATTGTCAATGCTTAATTGTGCATTGATTATTCTCAGAACAAAGTACACAACTTTTCTTTATTCTGTTTTCTGAATATGACTTGTTGTATTCTACAGAACAAAAGGGAAATATGTGATTGCACTCAGTATCTCTGATTCTTTATGCATAATGTATAATAGTTTTGTTCCTAGACTGCAGTACAGATTCATCTCAGCTCTCAGGTACTTAAAAGCCAATAGTTATTAGATTTAAGGTTATTACTGGGTAAGTTCAACAGCTGGAATATATGTTACAGGAGGAAATATTGGGCTACATAATATACCCTTAATATACACATACAGGCAGATCACTTGTTCCCTTGAGAATGAAAGAATGAAAATTGATATTCCCACCTCACTGGAATGTCAATTTCCCTCACCTCATTTAATTGGCAGCCATGCTATTGCCAAACCCACACAGTTAAGCGTAACGTCTGATTTTGTATCTTTTAACTATGATTCAAAAAACACATTTCACACAAAATGAAATATTCCCTTCGTCTCTGTGTTGAATATGTCTGCCTGCTCCCCCTCAGCTTTTCTCTCAGATGTCTTAGGAATTTCCACCAGCTATGGCTTGTGAAAATCTTTAGTCAGGCTGTCACTGTTCTGAGCCATGCCTGCCAGACAGCAGCCTTTGATTCAGACTATAACACTTGGGAATACCTATAGTATGTGGATTTGTGTCTCTCGTGGGACTGTCATTTCATTACTTCCTTCAGCCGTCATATAAACTCAAGTTTATTTCCATCCCCCAGGCAGAGTAAATCTGGTCCGGGGCCAGGCAGTCACACCATGGAACAGTGCTATAAAATGAAGCCTAATCGTCCCGGCCCCTGTAAGTGGTTTTACCTTCAGGGAGCCATTTTGCTCCGGACAGACATGATCAGGCGCTCCGGCCATGACCAATAGCAGCTCTGCAGTGTCATCCAAGAGCAAATCAAGTGAACCCCCCCTCGCCTTTCAAGAATACATTTCCCACACCTCCAAACCATAAAATAGGAATAGTAAATACATAACTTTTATAAGGACAAGTCACTTAGTGTATGAAATGCTGTTATATTTCTTCATGGAAGGTAACCTTTGGCTCCTTTATATTAGGCTAAAGGGAGAATCTTTACTTGTAACATTACTTGTTGCAGCTTTGTTGCACTACTGCAGTAGTAGTGTCTGGAAGACATGCTGAGCTTAAACAGAGCTGTGGGTTATTGACCTCTGTCTACCAATTTATTTTCATTTGAAAATGTGCTTTATTAATGACATTTTGATACATGAGTTTCAGTACAAAAGTCTTATTTAACAGTTAGTCAAACTTCTCAAATGTAGTTTTTAAATTAGTCCAACATCCTTTTTAAAGTAAGGAAATATCAGGACACCGTGGTAACTCACCTGACAGAGCTGGCCCCCCCGCAGCGGCCCGTCCTATCCAACAAAGGCAAAAAGAGCACAAAAAATAATCGTAATAAATTGTAATTAAGGAATTTATCCGGAAATCAAGTGTTCAGTACAAACATCATCGATACTCTGTCCTTTAATCTACATATGTTTGCATAAATGTCCTGTTTATAGACTACATATAGCCCATAGTCCTTGTTTCACCTTGTCTGTGTAGGTATTCAGCGTAATGAAGTCTATTAGAAGACAGCTATATGTTGCGACTGAATGCCGGCGTTAATTACACCTTTAATGGACTTAGTGGTCCTGTGGCTTCGTTCAGACGGCAACCTTCACAGCATTAATTGAAACTCCCCACCTTCACAAGAGGGAACACCTCAATTAACCTCTCCCACTGGCTCTAACTGGTCAATTACACCACCCCCCCCCCCCCAATCTCTGTTCTGCATGTCAGCAAACACAGTCACAGTTCACTTGGCGTTTCATCTAAAGGCCACGCGTCTGAAGTTCTGTTGGTCTTTAATCTAAGGTTGTAGAGCACGCAGCACTGTGTGTGTTTGCGTGTTTGCTCTTGTTCCCTGTCATGAATCCAGGTGCATTATTGCATGGGTGTGTTCCAATGTAATGTTAGTCTATTCATCAGGATAGTTTGAATAGACTTGTGCCCTTATTAAAGCAGCTTTCATTTCCTATACCGTATCACACTGATCCAGATTGGCATTCTGACATTGAGTGCCAGTCGATTTCAATTCTCTTTGCATCTCACCCCCCCTCCTCCTCCCCTTCCCCCGCATCCACTTACGCAGCAAAGTTTGATTTGCCTCCAGTTCCTCATATTGAATGAGACCAATTGTCCTTCAGAGAGAGAGAGAGAGAGAGAGAGAGAGAGAGAGAGAGAGAGAGAGAGAGAGAGAGAGAGAGAGAGAGGGAGAGAGAGAGGGGGAGAGAGAGAGAGAGAGGGAGAGGGGGAGGGAGAGAGAGAGAGAGAGAGAGAGAGAGAGTCAGTCAGTCTTCTGTCCTATCGCACTGCTAGACTTTCAGAAAGAGAGGAACAAGAGAAGCCAGAAGTGAAGCCATGTGACTGATGTCAATTGTTTCTTTAGTTATCTCTTCTTTTTTTTTTCCTTGACAGTCTCCTTTCCTGCCCTCTGTTCTTTGTTCTCTAGTCCTCATGTTTGTCCTTCTGTCCATCGTGCTTGTTATCAGTTAGCCGAGAGCTGCTACAGTACATCCGTCCCTCATGGCTGCACAGGCAGGACTGGCACACACACACACACACACACACACACACACACACACACACACACACACACACACACACACACACACACACACACACACACACACACACACAGGCTGGATGGTTGCCAAAAACAGAGCGTCCTGCCAGAGACAACACCTGCAAGTAGTAGGTCTGGGAAGATAATGATGGCTGGAAAAAGTGCATGTGTGTGCGTGTGTGTGTAAAGGCCAGTGTACAGGAAACAGAAGTAGCAAGGGCAGATAAGAAAGACAGAACATTGCCGTCCTCCACCTACAAACTAACTCGAGGTTTATTTTCTTCTACTTTTTGCACAGTTCCAACTCAACAAACAGCTTTTCTGTTAACAACATAATGGTATTGTTGTTAACCTCCATCAAGAATTTTTTTATAAAAATGTTATAAAATAATAACGTGAAAAAAAATAGTGAAAAATGCACCAAGGTAACATCTTCAAATTCCTAAAAGAAAGATACAATAATAAAAATTTAAAAAGTCTTTACATTTGGTAAGACTGGACAAACAAAGGTTTGTTTTCTTTTTAAGAATCAGAATCAGAATCTTATTCATTGCCATGTAAGTTTCCCTAATCGTCAAATATATAAAACAATATAACAAAATATAGACAGAAGGGAAAAAACAGAGTTTACAAACAAAACAAGACAAAACAATGCGCACCAACACACCGAGGCAGCCGTCCGTGGCGCCATCTTAAACATAAGTAATAAATTATCAAAATAAATGTTAATACATTTGTATTATCTGTTAATCCGCACCACTGACACTAAAGTTTACACATTCGTACTTGGAGAATTTATTCTTTTGTCCTCAGATAATCCATGACTCTGATCTGATATTAGCTCGACTGGTTCCTGATAGTGCAGGGAGAGAAAGAGAGCTATCAGGGAGAGTTATTTGAGCGCACTGCCTTGGCACTGAATGTGGGCCGGCTATCTGGAGGACATCTTGTGATCTATGAAGGGGACAGTTCGACCTGGGAAAGCCAATTTACAACCATTTTCCACAATGCAGAGCTCCAAGACAAATGTGGTGCAGAGTGACACTCTATAGAGCAGAGGTAGATGAACTTTTTGGGATCTGAAGAGGTCAGTGATTATCTGCCATTTAATCTGCAATACCTCCTAACTCAAAAAGGGACAGGTGAAGGCAGACAATGAGGGACAGGGAGGAAAACAATCAAGGAAAAACCCTGCTGTTTTGTAAGATCTCTTCCTCTGTGTGTGTGTGTGTTTTTATTTTGCTGACTTTAAATTCCTTATTTGGCTGCAGAGATTGTTATTCACAGTGTGTTGTCCAAAGTGTTGCAGTTTTCACTTGATGGGTTGTTTTACACCTTGTTGACCTGGAACACAGTGGGGGGCTATTGGAATATCAATGTCTTCCATTTCAAGGTCTGTTAAACTATGAAACCTGCGGACAAAGCACAGCCCTTCCTCACAACTCTCACTTTTATGGAACCAACTGTGCTTCATTTCCTAGCAAATAAAGTGATTTTTTTAATAGTACTATGGCAATCACAATGATGATAATAATAATAATAATAATGATGATAATGGTGTTCATAAAATACAAACCTGCAGGTTGTCATGTAAAAGCAATATATATTTATGACAGATTTTTTGCTTTAAGGTATAGAGACTATATAATGGAGCCTGTGATCAGAATACTTTATTTTAGTCCCGTCCACAATCATATTGCCGTGCTCGAGTGTATCACAGCTTTGGAAACTTTACAGAATGTAATTATTAATTCACTTTAAGATGAAAGATTTCACCAAACTCACTATCGGGCCCAGTTTTCTTCCTGGGAGGAGTGTGTTTCCTTGCCAGTCCTAATGACACGCAGGGAACAGACTCTGGACTCACACTGAGATGAAACACTGCATAAGTAAATCTTACCGGGAGCAACATTCACTGTGCTATTTTAGTTTTTTCTTTGTTTTTTGGAAGATGTTTGCAAAATTAGATACTTAATCTTAGTGAATGATATCTGGTAGGAACATTGAATATGATGCCTCTGTACCCGATAAAGAGCCACTCTGGGAAAGAAAGGTTGTTTAAAAAGAAGAATTCCACAGTGTTGTGAGTGTGAAACTCACAACAGTGTGAAATATCTGCAGTGTTTTTGGACATTTATCTCAAAACTACATCATTTTAGTGTGAAAACCAATTTTATTTCTTCAGATTTTTACTCTAATAAATGGATATTTACAGATTATTCTAACTTTTTTCTTTCTTTCTTCCTGCTGCTGCCCCCTCAATGATGGACACACAAACAGGTAATGAACACATTTTATTATTTCTTCTCCGACTTTCTATCACCGAGTGCTGAAATTATGGGTTTTCACTCCAGTGACCTGCTTCCTAAACAAGCATTGGTACTTGTTGCAGTATCTATTTTTGTCTAAGCAATAGTACGTGACAGGAAAAATACACACGCAGACACAGGATGACTAATGACTGGAATGATAATGGATATTTGCTATTTTGCAATTGGAGCCAGCAGCTTAACAGCTACGGCACACAAATAGCAGGCAGTTATCAGAGCTTTTGACCTCTGCCTCTTGCTTCCTGTCTCAGTTTCATCTCCCTCACCTCTCTATCACTCTCTCTTCAACTCTATCATTCCCTCTCTTTGCTGTCTGACCACAACGGTATTGCCCCAGACCCCCGACTGTCACGCCCAAACAGTACTGCTGTGTAGACATAACGACATTTCACTGGAAGCAAATCGGTTTCACGGGCGATGACCTCTCTTGTTTACTCCGTATTTAAAAAGGAGTCCTCAATCAAACTGAGGGTCACGTACTGCATTTGCTGAGTCTGCTCTTCTGACTTGTTCGCACACAGAAAAATAGAAAAAGGAATTCAATAATTCACAGAAAAGTGCATGATGCTGATGAAATGCTATCCCAGCAGTCTGGGAACTTAAGAACGATGCAAAGACTGCGAGGCGACAGGCCTCTTGCTGTACAGTACATTTATTTGAAGCCTTTATCCAAAGCACCTTACTATGCCAACAGCCTACCTTTACACCTGAAAGGAAAAGTGCACTCTTAGATACAGCACTCAGACTTTTTCATATAGTGCACCTTTAATCTATGATGTTCAATACATTTCAAGAGATTTTTAATGGAATATTGAAAATATTTTGCTGCAACCACCTTTGCTCAAAGTGCATGTCTCATCTACTTCTACTTCATTAAGTCAGTTACCAGAAGTCTTTGGACCATTGGTTCCCAAGGAGGAGCAAAACTTTGCCAAGACTTGCTGCTCAACGACCCCCAACCTTAACCATTGGAGGTCAATGCCTCACCTTAATCCTCGCGAGGGTTTCACAATTCAGAATCAGAATCAGAAATCCTTTATTTGTCCCACGACGGGGAAATGTACATTGTTACAGCAAAGAGCAAGAGAGTAAAGTGGCGAGGACACAATTAAATAGAATAAAATACAGTAACAGTAATATAAGTAATATAAGTACAGTCATTAAAAAAAAAGTGTAGGAATGAATATTGCACATTGCAATTGCAAAAGTTATAAAAAGTTAATCTTGCACAAGGCATTGGTAATTGCACACTGTCGGAATAGACTTTTCTTGGTGTGGTGGTCTACCAGGGGCCGTGGTGATTGTACAGTCTGACCGCTGCGGGAAGAAAGGACCTACGGTATCTCTCCGTGAGACACCGCGGGTGAAGCAGCATGTCACTGAAGGAGCTGCACAGTGCGGACAAAGTGTCCTTGAGGGGGTGGGACATGTTGTCTAATAGAGAGGACAGAGTGGCCGTCATTCTCCTGTCTCCGACCACCTCCACAGTGTCCAGCGGGCTCCCCAGGACAGAGCTGGCCTTCTTAACCAGTCTGTTCAGTCTCTTCCTGTCAGCAGCCGAGATTCTGCTGCCCCAGCAGACCACTCCATAAAGAATAGCAGATGCCACCACAGAGTCAAAGAAGGTCTTAAGGAGCCCCCTGTACTCCAAAATACATCAGTCTCTTCTGCAGATAAAGCTGCTCTGTCCCTTCTTGAACAGAGCAGCAGAGTTATCTGACCAGTCCAGTTTATTGTTCAGGTGAACGCCCAGGTACTTACACAGATAAGATTTTACAATCTCAATGTCCGTACCCAGGACGTTCACTGGTGTTGGGGGGGAATGATGGCGCCTCCTGAAGTCCACCACCAGCTCCCTGGTCTTCCTTGCGTTGAGCAGGAGGTGGTTCCTCTGGCACCAGAGGGCAAAGTCCCGTGTCAGCTCTCTGTACTCCTCATCACCCCCATCAGAGATGAGGCCGACAATAGCAGAGTCGTCAGAGAACCTCTGCAGGTGACACTTTGCTGTATTGTGGGTGAAGTTCACAATTTGAGGGTTACCATCTAGAGACAATGGTTACCCCTCATCACATGTTGCAAATATGTAAGCAATTCAACCAAATAGGGATTTTACCTTCTCTTCAGTATTTCAAAAGAACAAAACAAAGATTTGACGCATGTCTATCTTGTTAGCTGTCTGGAATTCTTTGCTTTTTTTTTTTTGCTAAAAATTGGGAACTTGGGATGTCTTGAACACCAGGATGGAAACCGATGCAGGACTGAACGGTTAGTACATATTTGTTTGGTTGCTGGCAATGAAATCAGTAGTAATTGTTTTTTGTTTTTGGGGCCACTTTGAAGGCAGTAAAACAAGCTGTGAACACAACGTATTATCAATCTATAAAGTTATGTTAGCAAGCAATTGCCTATTTATACATCCAGCAGACATGACGCAACATTTGCATTTGTTTAGAGTTGAGTGTCTGAACACAAATATTAGTTCAATATTAATGTTCCTTTTAGCTCTGTTTTGGTCTACACGAGCAAACCCTTTTACTTTACAAGTGATATGATCCGTTGTCCATATAAGAATATGAATCAGCGCAGCTCTAAATGTTGGGTGTTCATTTTATAATACTGGTTGTCCAATTACTTATTATGGTCATTAAATAAAAGCATTATAGATTAAATGTGGAAAGAAGAAACAATTTTCTAAGTATTTGAACAAATACAAACATCAGAAGCAAATTATTGACAGTTTAGTACACTTCTCCAATTAAAGAAAAAATATTTTTTAAAACATTGGATTGTTGAATGCAGTCTACATGGGTAAAGGCTGTCTTTGCAATGTAACAGGTGGAGTGTGTCACTACTTTAGCCGGGATTAGAGGTTCAGCTGGCATGCAGCTTGGCCACCCATGTTTAAAACACTGAGGGGATCTGTGTCATAGTGCCATGATGTACCCGTATACATGCTCTTCTGGAACCTGCTCTGACGTGGATTAAAGCACTGAGTTTGTTTTGCTGAAGTTCTTTTGGACTTTTTAAAAAACAGTGACAAAATGTTAACGAACCCAGCCGCTCCTGCAGTGTGCTTACTCAACGGTTCCCCAAACGGCGTCATTTGTCACAGACAAGTTAATGAACATCGATGTATACTGCACTCTCTTAATGTCCCAGTAACCTTTTGTGTCAACTCTGACAAATAATTGTAAGGAAAGAGAAGTGATGCAGAGGTATATAGTGAGCAGGACTTTGTTCAATTACTATTATGTCAACTCTTACCAATAGAGAGAGTAAAGCTTAATGAACTTGATTGCACTGAAGCTTTTGTCTCAATTAATCATTGTGACGACTTTCTCCAAGAATAGTCAGCTGTCAAAGAAATAGACGTGCTTAGACTCTTCACTAACTACTGAGAGACATTGTTGTGATGTGTCCTCTACCAACCCAGTGAGCTATATATATATATATATATATATATATATATATATATATATATATATATATATATATATCTATATATATATCTATATTCATATAGATATAGATATATATACATAAGACAGAGGCAATGTTTGACAGTGATATGTGAGGCTGCCAACTAGTCTCGATAACAGGCTATTAAGAGCCAGAATACAAGTGAAGTAAAGGTGTTGGCTGTACTAAAATATATTTACATCAAGCTTTCTTAAATTGTAGTTTTCATAATCAATTCTGCTTCCCTGCGTTGCCACAAAGAAACTGTTGTATAACTTTGAGTTATGTCTGCAATTCACTATTATTTTCATTACTGATTAATCTGCTATTTATTTTTTATAGTAATTGGGTAATTGGGTTTGTCATGGATATTTTTACCTTATTGGTCTGACCAACAGATATTACATTTGCAATAATATGAAAAGAGAAAAACATTAAAACCACTAAATCATGGACATGTGTTGCATAAAAAAAACAAATAAATAGTTTGTCACTTTGGGGGAAATGTTGACTGGCAACTTCACAGTGATAACAAGAAGTATCAACCTCTTCCTTTTTTCTCTCCTTTGCTTATTTGGTTTTAAACATAATAGCATGTACAATATAATTGCACTTGCAAGTTATTTAGTAGTAAAGAACAACACATTAAAAACAGCAATATCTCTTCTTACTCTCGGCAACAAAGAGAAAACGCATATTTCTCAAATGTTGAAATATTCCTTTCATTTTCAAATCAATTATTGGACTAATCATTCGTGTAGAAGTAGAGTCAAGCAGGGAATGAGACCCAAGCGAGCTACTGAGTATCACTTTGTTTTGTTAGTTTTGTGGAAGTCAGTAGTTTTTTCCAGGAGACAAAATAAAGGCAGATTACTTGTGCTCCTCTCTCCAAGACCTGTGAAGAGACTAACACTCTGTTCCAAGTTCCAAGCATTGCCGTTGTGCAGTGCTGCCCCAAATCCTATTACCACCGCATGTCTTGGAAGCCTCTGACCGTAGCTGAGAGTTTCTGTCATATGTTCAGGGTTGGTGCAGCTGCTGTTATCGTAATGGTGGCAGATGAACTTTGCTGTGTATCCTCTGGCGGCAGGCTCTTGTTTACATCCGCCACGGCAGAGTGTATTCAGCTAAGCTTTAAGAGAGAGAAGGAATCTTCTGCAGTGTGCTACTTTCTTTCTCCCCTCTCTACTTCCCCTACTCGTCCTCGGCCCGTCCAAGTGGTATCGCCAAAGATTATGTCTGTGCAGGCCAAATGGAAATAGAGAAAATAGCATTGTACTACTACTTGCATCGTTTCATCTCAGGGCCCTCCACCTTAAATGTCTGCTCTGACAAGACAACGTAGCTGGTGTGGGGAGGATGGGCGGTGCATTCAGGGTGGCAGATAGCAGAAGTAGAAGGAGAGAGGAAGCTGGGGCAAACAGAGACAAACAGAGACCAACAGAGACAAAGAGAGGCAGGGTGTAGGAAGGGGAAAAATGATCCACTATTGCTCTCACTTTGTATTCAATTGGTCTGCAGAGAGATGCAGATTGAACTCTCATAAATTGTGGAAGCTCAGCCATAGATAAGAGAGGAAATTACAACTAGCCTAAATAGAGAGAAGCTGGGAAGTGAAATAGAATAACAGCCATTATTCAAATAGGGGATTATTAGTTGGCTGAGTGGCCTTTTGCTCACTGTGGGACCTAACAATGTAAGGCTTACCACCAGCTTGGCGCCATGCCTCTCCTTTTGTCTTATTTTGTATTTGGCCTTGTTGTTGTTGATTGAGATTGAGACCTCAGAGAAAAGGGGGAAGGGGCGGTTGTGAGGATGTTTATCCCCCATGTCATCTCTACTCCCACCACATTTCAATCAGATTACAATAGGAGTTGATGACAGGACATATGGCTGCGACGGACTTCCTTCTGCGGGGACTTAATAAGGAGAGAGTGGAGTAATCCCCCATTTTTTATCTGCTCCTCTCTGTCAACCCCATAGGGATCTAAAGCAGCATCAGATTTCCGTCCCCTTTTTTGTCTGATGTAATGGATTTGCAACAGCCACAACCTGGAGCAAAGACTCAGACAGATCAGCTTTCTAGGCGAAGATGGCTGAGTCTGAGAAAAGTGTGGGAGGGAGGGAGGGAGGGAGGGAGTGAGGAAGAGAGTATACCGGGTGTTGGAGAGCCAAGATGGAAGACAGAGAAAAAGACACAGGACAAGGCGCAATTGAAAAAAACGATTAAATATGAGCAGCCAAGTGGGAAAAGATATCAGGTCAGCTTCCTAGTTGTAACTACTTTATGAGAAGGAGATTTGGGGAACTTCTGGCTTTCTCTGGTGGCAAATTAACTACAGTGTCCGCAAAGTAGTGCCAAAGGTTTTCATCAATGTAGTTGAATAAAAGTCTGTCTTAACTAATGTCGCATTTCTACTGCATGGTACGGCACGGCTCCACTCTTTCTTGGTTTTTCATTAGCACTAGTTGTGGATAGAACCTGGTACTTCTTTCGGTACCACCTTGGTAAGCGAGCTGAGTCGATATTATAAAGGGAAGTTGAAACCACTGCAGACCACTGATTGGTTCAAAGAGAATCGTCACTAGCGCGACACGAGACATTTTGCAATTTTTAAATAACCGAGCTATCATTTATAGAAGCTGAAATGTTTCATATTTTATAAAACCGATGGAGATCAGCTTTGCACGGAGGGGGTTCTAGCCGCAGTGGGAAAATAACCTGTCACCAAAAGTGAGTCGAGTTGAGCCAACTATGCAGTGGAAATGAGGCATAATAATATAATGAAATGCAGCTATTCAAAAAGGTCCTTGTGGTTATATTTGGTTTAACTCGGCATGATGCACTCTCTCATTGTCCTCAATGTGCTGTTTTCTCAGGTGTAGAAGGAACAATACAAGAAGCCTTAAACTGGTGACTGGTGGAGGGAGAAAAGATGAAATGCCGCAATTTCAGGATGGAGCACTGAGGAGATGGAGTGATTAGCGAGCCGGGGAAATAATGACAGTGTGGGGAGAGATTACAACAGATTTGTTGTTTGTTCATCCCCTTGTCACTTTATCATCTCGAACAATGCCAGAAGGGGTCCGGCCTGCTAGACAGGGCACTTGTGGAGAGACAACAAAATAAAAATAAGGGACACAGGTCTAATTAAGGGATTTAAATGCAAGGACAAAAATGGAAGAAGAAGAAAGTGTCATAAAAAGAACAAGATTATAAACCGAAAAAAAGACTGACTTAATATACAAAGGGCTTATTGTTTATGTGTGTAAGCATTAGGGGAGATTTATTCACATTTTCTGCACTATCATCTAAAGTGCTTCCAAAGTGAGTTGACCTTGCAGCATGTACACTAGCTCATGCTGCTGTCTGACTTGGCGAGATCTGTGTGAGCAGCAGTAAGCCCAGATGTGTATCAGTCTCATCTGATGGCGAGTGGCCATAAGTCTTAAAAACACACACTTCGCTAATCTCCCTGTGGTGACTTTAAATACTCCATTTTCTCTCAATTTTTTTTCTGTGTGATTATTCTTTGGTGGCTTTGTGTCATTATTTATCATCACTTACCCTCTTTCATCTGTAGTCTTATCTACAGAGCCAGCTTCCTCTGCCAGCTTCGCCAGGACTATGGCCAGCTACATAAACATTTTACTGACAAGGACGGTCAACTGTTTACTGACGAAGCAAAAGTCTTACTGGCAGCAGCCACAGTGTGTGTGTGTGTGTGTGTGTGTGTGTGTGTGTGTGTGTGTGTGTGTGTGTGTGTGCATGAGAAAGTGTTTGTAAGAAAGTGAGAGAAAGGGGGGGAAGAGAGAGGATGACAAAGAGAGCTCCTAATGTACGGCCACTTTTGGTTTGGACACTTACAGGTTTCTCTGCAGGGACCCATTTGTCGAATGCATTTAATGCGTACGCCAACCTTGGACACTGCTATATGTCTGAGCAGTATAAAGTACAGAGTAAAAGGAATAAGGAGGGCTCCCTTTCTCTTCTAATCCACTCACACCTTCATTTCCTTGTACTCTTCATTTTTTCCCACCCTCCTGTGTTCCTGCCACTGTCCTGCCATCCCTCTCCAGCTTGTTATTCTCCATCTTAACTGTTATCAGCATCATTGTAAAAGATGGATCAGTCTGACCGAGCACCAAGCAGATACTGCCATTAAAATTTTGAACATTTATTCTAAAGTATAATTTACATTATTACCCTTTAAAGGAGCCCTATTATGCTCATTTTCAGGTTCATACTTGTATTTTGGGTTTCTACTAGAACATGGCTCTTTCGATGACGCTATATATGGCTCTTTCGATGACGAAGGGCGGGGCTCCCGACACAAACACACAAATATCCATGCACGCACACAGACACAGGGCACACGGACCTCGACAGCACCCCCCCCCCCCCCCCCCCCCCCTACGTCACACGGAATATTTGGCTTTTATGGCTCTCCAAGTCAAAAAGGTTCCCGACCCCTGTACTAGAACATGCTTTAATGTCCAAAAAACACATTATTTTTCTCATACTGTCTTTCTGAATATAACTGTATTCACCCTGAGTTTTAAATGCTCCATTTTAGCGCCTGTCTCTTTAAGCTAATTCTATGTCTTCTGCCTCCATTTATCCGTTCGCTACAATATTTTGGATTCATGTTAAAGTATATTTAAAGACATTTAAATTTGTGGGGAAAAAATTGGTCTAATCAACCAAAAATGTTGCAACCCCCCCCCCCCCCTGCAGTACCTCCGCAGACCCCCTGTTGAAGACCTCTGGTATATATAGTCTAGTGTTGATATCACTACCTTAAGGAAGAGTACTGTAGCTGTTACCCTGAACAGTAACTGTTCAGTAACCCTGAACTCCCATTTAACCCGCTCATTCAATTGCAACCAACCAGTGCAGTCTTATTTCAATTTAACACAGAAGTCAATAGTAGGAGACGTTCCAGAGTTGAATGAACACTACCAGTGTCACCTGATTCACTGAAAGAGGAGGTGAAGGTGAGACACAAAGCAGAGATACTACTTTGAAAAATTGCTGACTTGTAAAGTTGAACGCTCTAACCCTCTGGGCAACTAGGATATATGCCCTGGTTGAACGCTGAAAGCGCTGCTGTTTTATTGTTTTTAGATTGTGTGCGATGTCTTTTATTAAGTTTAGCACAGGGGTTGTTTGAAGACTCTGAAGACAAATGTTTCTCAGCTTGCCAGTGTGCTGACTAGGGCAGAGAGTAAAAAAAGTATTAATGTGCCAATTGCCAGCTTCAACCTGGACTTCATATTTCTGTACAGGTGTGTCAGTGGGAGAGGGGGGGGGGGATTGGTGTGAGGACAACAGCTGCTGGCTTTTGCAAACACATAGCCAGGCCCACACACTGACACACAACACACTAAGCTGTTCCGTGCCAGTGGGCCTGTAGGGACCAGCTGCCTGTGTCATCAAGTTGCTCAGTGCAGCCAGACCCTGACCAATGGCTCCGAACTCCGAACATGCCCCACGCCAGGGTCAAGCCATATGGGAAGCAGACTTGACTTTACTCTCATACTGTATGCACACACGCATACACAAACACTTTTCATGACAGTACATATTGTATATAGTGAGGCTTGAGTTTTATATGGGAAGTTCCATAGTGAATGTAAATGTCGGGAACTTCTGACTGTAATCGTCTGACAAATTCAAGGAACCAAATCACGAGCCATTACGGGACCATGGTGTAATCCCCTTTATGTCGGGCCTCCTGCACAATCTTCCCAGGAACCACCCCTCGCTTAAACCAATTGGAGTATTTCCAATAAGAGGGAACGCTTCTGACACGGACAATCTCCTGTTTGTGTGCTGAATGTGTGGAAGGGAACCTGCTGACCTGATTCTCCATATATTGTCCGGTGTTCATATGCTACAGTGTCTCAAAGGGCTTTACGGGTGCTTTACAGGAACTATTCGTAATCCTGCCCAGGCGGTCTAAGGGGCATTCTCACACCTATCATGTATTGTGTGGTTTAAACAATACAAAGTCGGTTCTGCTCTCATTTCAAGTGTACTTGGAAGGTTTGTTTGCGATACAAATGCAAAGCAGACAAATCGCAGGACTGTTAGACAGCAGATTGGTGACATTTTGAATTCAAGAGCTAAACTGCTTTCACATTTACACAATCCATCTGCTGTATGTGGCAACTGTGAAGGAAGCGACCTCCGATACAATTATCCAAGATCACTTAGTAACCATGGTAGCATGTTTGCACAGCAGCATGTGACTATGGGGATATTTCCTGAGACATCAGAATAGTCAAACGGGGTTAAACAGTGTTTGTGTCCTACTTCATTTGACAGTTTCTCATTAAAAAGTGACAACATTAGCGATCTAACTAAGAGCAGAAATTAACATAATAATCAACATAAAAATTATAAACAATGATAAAGCCGTTCTTCACATCATTCAAAATTAAAGGTCCAAGAATTTCAAATATTTGAGGTAGGTTAGGTTGTTTGTGTATTATATGCGTGTTGAAGTGCGATGAAGTGTGAAGCCAGAAGTGAAAGGGGAATCAATGTTTCAGCCTGGTGTAACACAACCCAGTCACTGGTGATAATGTGCCCTGCGCCAAGGCTCTATACTGTGATTGTACAAACATTGGTGTGTATTGACTCAGCTGCTGAAATGACTCTTTCCAGAGATTTTTTATTCGATTTTTGAAGTTCCAATCAGTTAGCCTCTGATGTCAGCTCACCACAAGGTCAAGTGATACACAAACAGCCACGTGTCAATATGTAAACTCTTGTTTTCCCAGACTGTGTGCTTCTCTGTGGTAGGAAAATCCAATTCTCAGCCTAAGGATTTCCATGTCTCCCTGTCTACTTTCTCTTACTGGGACATGGCCATGAAAAAAAAGTTGTCGCATGTGCAGACAATGTGAGCTGTAATGGCAAGCTGCTGTAATCAGATCCAACCCTAAATCAGGGCTCCTATTCTCCAACAAAAAGGTAGGAATGGTAGAACTGCTTGCTAACTGATTGACCTTTCCCTCCTGAGAGGAGAACAAGAGTGAAACAACCAGGCTTTGATAAGGAAGACTAGTTGAAACTGCGACAAATGTAGGGTGAGATGTGAAAGAAAGGGAAATGAGGCTTAGGAAGAGACATACATCATCACTACAGAGTGCGCCGGGGCGAGAAACACATACGGTCGGACAGTCAGATTATCTAAAACGCTTCATTTCAGATGTGCTTACTTTGGATTTTACTGAAAATGTGCTTACATCTTGGCAAAATATAAACTATGGTAAGTATGGAAGGTTAAAGTTGACACGGAGACATTAGGAAACGCCTCTGTGGGTCGTGTTAGAGCGTAGGAACAAACAACCAATGTGCTTGTTTGGGTTGGAGGACTTGTTGGATGGACAGTTAGGGTAATCATGAATGATTAATTACCTTTGTTTGCTCTGCCAAATACGTTTGGCTAATATTAGAGTTTGTTATGAACATATCTGCCTGCTTGTGTTTCTTGGCCCGTTTGACTACTTCATAAAGTGTCCTTGATAAAATGTTGTTTCCCTTAAGAAACTATCTGGTAAATGGTAAAAACCTTAAAACCAAAACTGTTTATGTAGATCGTTTTGAATATGCCAGGAGGCAACACTGCAAACAAAATCACATCAATAGAACAAAAAGAAAGCCAGCAGGGATATTGAATGTTAGTTAAGTCGTAGCCATTTCCCGCAGACAGAAGCTTTTCATGACCATCATCACATCGGATTCCCTTTTCAATCAGCCCACCAGGAAACGAGTGGACTTCCAGTGGCTCTTTGCTCTAGTTTCTTGCAGTCTGAATGTACGGAAACACAAAAGTACCGTGCATACAGATAAACACCAACATGTGCATGTTTTCTTCCACTAATACACACTCACTCAGCCGTCTCAGCCCCCTACCCACACACACACACACACACACACACACACACACACACAAACACACGTGTAAACACACACCAGCGCGATCCTCTCTCTTCCATGACTCATACACTACTGCCCCCTCATTCATCAATAGTGCCAGAACAACTGGGCCAGGGGTCAGCGTGCCACTGCAGCAGCCAGGCAGTAGAGGTAGAGAGGGATTTAACAGCAGGCTTCGTGCCCTAAAGAAACAGCTCCTGCCTTCCTGCCAGATTAGTGCTCCATTCCATCACTTGCTTGGAAATGCAGCGCCGAAGTCTGTCGGACTTTGATATGCCTGTCAAGTGACACCAAACCACATGGCATCGCACCCGGCCAGACAGCCGTAGCACTGTGTTAGTATGTGTGTGTCTATGCTGGATAAATTACAGGGATGGTGCTACTTTTACTACTGTGCCAATCTGTTCATGTGCACTGGATGCCCAAAGTGTGTTTGTGTGAGTGTGTGTTTGTATCTTTTTGTAGTGCTGGATGTCTTTCAGGTATGGCACTAGCACTTTCAGTGTGCCAACCCACCCGCGTGTGTGTGTGTGTGTGTGTGCGTGCGTGTGTGTGTGTGAATCCATCTGGTAATGACTTGGAGTTGACTGGGCCAGTTGGCTTTGCACAACGGTGCCATTTCCAAGTCCCTGTGTAGACTTTTTCACTCCGACTCTCTCTCTCTCTTTCGCTCTCTCTCTCTCCCTTTCTGTCACACACAGTAACACACACAGATAGACGCAGCTGTTTGGTGGTAGTAAAATCCATAGAAACCCCCTCTGCTGCCTGTTATTGATTCATATCCATCTATCTAAAAGAATAACGTCAAAATCGACCATAAATGCCACCCACGTACAGGTACAACAGATGAATAGGCGCTCTTTGTTCTGCTTTTGATGGTTTCTATTTTAGTTTTTGGAAGCTAGTGCCAGTGTAATTTTTTTCTTCTTCTTCTAGTGTTTGCAGTTTGAGTCCAAGCATTCTTTTAATGCCATAAATGTTATAGCATCTCCATCTTTTCTTTAAGTTTTCCCTCTCTGAACTAGGGCTGTTTTTGTTTTTTTTAACAATACTGGTCTATAAACTGATGGAATATAAGTTCCCAAAACCTAAAGTAATAACAGTCCAAAAACCCAAATTTGATCAATTTACAATAACATAAATCTGTGAAACCACACTGCGTACAGTACAGTATGTGTCTGAGATATCAATGGGCCATAACCTGAGCATAACTGTCAGTAGTTGTCAGTGTCACTCACACACAGTCAGACACATAGCACGCATTCCACAGGAGAGATTCAATGTCAGCAGCTGGACGCAGGTCCGTCTCTGTGGTACTCCGCTTTCCATCGCCTCTGGCTGCGGAGATTTCACACCCTACATCTGAAACTTTACTACTCTACCCTGGAGGAAAACCGGAAGAGTGGATGGATGAATGGATGTGTAAACAGATGAAACCAGAGGAAGACTTATTACTGGATCGATATGGGCCAACGTATATCCAGCATATTGTTATCTGAGAGCTGTGGAACCGAGCCTGGGTGTGTATGTCTATTTTTAGCTGAAGTATAGGCCTCGGAGGTGGTGGAGACACAGTAGAGTGTGTGTGTTGCCTTCCTCTAGATAAGTGACACACCGAGGGAAGTGGGTCAGCACAGATTTTATTTGAAGGGTGCATCTCATTCAGCCACAGCCAGCAAACTTCCTCTATGATTTAATAGAGGTGCTCAAGGAAAGGGATAAAACAAAGTACATTAAAAACTTCCCTCTCTTCTGAGTCTCATTAAGCAAATGCTATATACTGGAACTCTGTTTGCATTTGAACATTGGTTCCATCCGCTAGTTGTGCCAGGTCTCTTTTTCTTTTTTTTTCTCTCCCTCTCCCCTTTTTCTCTTTCTCTCCTCTTCACTCCAGCTCGGGTCTTCCTTCCCTCTGAAGCCTGCATCTAGCTAACAGCGGTGACACTGTGTCTAAGCTATCTCTCCCTGGCAGACCTCAGTACTGTGGAATCACTTTGTCTAGCCAAAGCCCCGTGTCATCTGCATGTCCTGAGAACTAGAGAGAAAGAGGCAGATAGAGAGAGGAAGATAGAAGCAACAAACAAACAAGGAGAGCCAAGGAGACATGGAGAGACAGGAACATACACACAGAGACAGGAAAAGGAGGGATGAAATAAGAGTAGATACTTTTAGTTATTGGCTCCATCACGTGTGTTACCTCCATCTTATAGAGGTGGAAATCTCAAAAAACTAATCAATTAAAACCAAAACTATCTGCACAGCTGGATAAGAGGTAAAGTGAAACAATGTGTTTGTTTTTTAGTGACCCGTTTTAATAAAGCTAGCTGACTAATGCTAATGGGAAATGCTAAGAGAAAAGAGACCCACATTCGACCCAAAGGGAGATTCAGCTGTCTTTGTTATTTCTCCTTCTGATGGAAGACGTAATTGATTTATTGTAGTTATACATCTATTTTCAAAACATTAAAATCTGTGTTTTTATATCAGATAGGGTAATGTGTCTTTACAGATACACACCCCTAGAAAGCAGCGGGGCTTTAAATGGCTTTTACCAACTTCTGGTTGATCAATTTGAACATGCCAGGTGGTAAACTTGCTCCAAGAAGAAAATCACATCAACAAGAAAACTAGCACGGGAAATCAAATTTGCTTTTGATGGCCAGGGACCACACACATTTAAGATGCAGCCAATTTCCACAGGCACAGAAGTAAACACAAGCAAACATCTTTTTGACATTTTAGTTTTTGGTTCAAGTACCACTGGGTACTGGAGTTGAATTTTAGAACACTGATTTTCTCTACTTTTTTTTTGTGTGTCTGTCATCAGGCTGCCATCTCAAAGGCTGCCTGTTCAGAGAGAATTGGACAGCTTATGGTTCTCTGTTCAAAGCAGCTAGTCTGACCCAAGCCTTGTGTGGTTTCATTGTGGGGCCCCCAATCTCTTCCTGGTTCCCAATCAGAGCTCTCAAAGCCAGACTTCAGCTCTGTTGTCAGAAAAAAGAAACTGAGACGGGTTATAAGAGGATACTTTCATGTTCTTTTTGAGTCATTTGAGTTTTAATTCTTGTACAGATCTATTCTGTCTGGCTTTGCATCCGCAGGCTCCGTGTCTCCGGAGGCTTGCCTTGAGAAGCAGGCGTGATTCGCTCTCTTCTTTCTCTCTCTATGTTATAATTTTTTATCATGTGTCTGATGTTGATTCTGTTATCCTCGACTCTGCATGCTTTTAGTCATAATGCCGACAGAAGGGGTAACACCAAAGGCAGAGGAAATTGAGGAGGAGTTGAAATGAAGATCAGTAGCACGGGCAAAAGAAAACACAACAATTTTCTTTTTTGTTTCTCCCTCTGGCTGTGTATCTAAGAGCGTTTCAGCACAAGAACACGATTCTCAATCTCTCCACTCGCCTCATTTCTATTTTCTTTTTTTCTTTGGCAGCTTTTGTGTAAGAAGTTACTCATTCCAGGCTCATGGCTATTACCAAACTTCATAGGGACATTTGAACAAAATTGTGCCACGTAATTTTGCTGTGCAGCTGACCAGACCAAGGAAATCGATAAGCACTCAGAGTCAAAGGCACACTGAACCAATGCCTTGACCTGCACACCAGAGTATTTGTCTTCTTTCAGTCACTGATACTATAAAAGAATAGTAGGAGTAAATGTTTTTAGTATTGAATTCAAATTATTGGTTTTGGGAAAAAGCAAGGAAAGATCCACTTGCACCTGGCCTTGATCTGCCTTGTTACATTTTGAGCAAATCACTCCGTACTGCCAAGAGACATAACCATATTTGAAGCATCACTAATACATTTCTACTACCAGCCATAGAAACATTAATATCCTTTCTGATTACAGCTACTATCTGCACCATCCCTTAAAACCTTCACCTACACAGGGCAACTGAAACGGGCCATCACTCTGTAAGCAAAGATTTTATTGCAATAGAACAAAACTCTCAAACTATTATCGAATGTTTTTTCTTTCTCTGTCACTTATATTGAAGTCAAAACGTATAGTAAACCTTTTGAATGTAAACTTGTAGTCTGAACTGGACCTTTCATCTAATTCTGACCATTACTGTCTGCTCCTGCAGAGGTGCTCTCCCACTCCTGCCCACAATCCGTATTTGATATTGAAGAGCTGTCTTTCCTCTTCTACAGGGAGAATAAGATGGATTCTTTTTAAGAGTAAAAACAATACTCATCCTCAGCAGGTAATAAGCTACCTTTTGTAGATATAAACTTAAAATGAGCTGTGTAAAATGCCTTTAAAAGCAGTGATTATGCCGATTAGAGTAAACACACCCCTCGCTTACAACATTTGCACTGGGACGCATGGGATACTAAGCCCTCTATTTCAGACTCCACTAATAACACACATAACCTTTGCAGCAAATTATTTTGTTGCACACACAAACAGCAATATGTATTATGTTGTTATGACATGCATTGCACATTACCTTCTGCCCAACATTTTTCCTAAAAGTTGTGCATTGAACGTGGTGTTTTGTGCATGCAATAAAGATTAAAGTGAATAAATGAAGGCCGAATAGCTAGACCCCCACTGAAGAAACAATAGGGTGCAAGACAGCAAGTAAAGGAAAACAAGCAATATTTAACTATAAATGTTGCATACTGTATTCATCGTAAGAGATGTGGTCAAGCAGACAATGAAACCGACTCAGTGACTTCCACAGAAATCTTTCTCCATCCACAAAGTTTCTTGTATGTATTCAAGAAGTAGTCACCTTGACGTCACCCTCGAGTTTGTCCTTTTGGCTGTTGCCATCTTGGTAATTAGCCGTCTTGTTTTTCTGCAGCCAGAAGTGACACGAGTGAACGGAGTTAAGTACAACCGAACGCTGAACAAGACATTGACAAAAATGTTCTAATTAACTTTCATGAACTGAAAACACAAGCTGAAAACATCGAGAGCACCCAGACTGGACAACACAGTGGGTAGCAACCTGTCAATCACAAGCTAGCCCCCCGCCCTAAAGTATACACTGCTTTAGCTTGTATTTGACTATAAATGGGACCATCATTTCCAAAATGAGACCAAACACTCATTAGGTGTGATGTCGGTTCATTTTCTCATAGACTTCTATACAACCGGACTTCTTTTTGCAACCAGTGGAGACGCCCCCTGCTGGATGTAGAGAGAATGCAAGTTTAAGGCACGTCACCATCATTATTTGTGAGCCATAGTGCCACAATAGGCTGAACCTCACTGCCAAAAATTCTCCATTCTTCGAAAAATGTATAATTATTTTAGAAATTGTTAATAAATCAGTTCTTTTTCAAGCAGTGTGTCTTATCCAGGTATTGACACATGAATCCACAGCTAAACTGTGCATGTGAACTAAGCACAAAATAGCTCCCTGAGTACTTTCTTATTTTAAGATAAACAAGTCTTGAAGGCTGAATATTGGATCAAATGACTTTCTAAGATTGATATGTTTTGCTGTGCAGCACCATGGACAGCGGCTGTTCCAGTATAATCACAGTTTCCACCTGAGCACCGACAACAGTTATTTTTTGTGTATTTACATCCCCGCTCTGTTTAGACCTTCATGTGGTATCATTCAATATAAGTCAAACTTTATTTTGCAAGTATCATTTTAAATATTGATCATATGACTCGCCAAACTCCCTAAATCTTCCCTCATATACTTGATTCAGATTTGCTTTTCTTCTGTGTGTAATGATTCAGTCTTACTTTTGCTATCCTCCCCTCCAGTTTCCTTCCACATTCTCAGTCTCCCTCCCCTCACCCCATCACGGTAGCTCCCAGCAGTAGTTAGATTGATCCAAACTTCCACGGCTCCCCTTACAGCAGCAGTATCGATCAACCCTGAGGTATGGAGGAGAGAAGGAAGAAGGGCATGGCTGGAGGTGGTGTCCTGTGATCTCACCTGTCTCATTCCTCATTTTCACCCTCAGAACAGCGATGGGTGAGATGGAACGAGACAGATGGATGATCTGTGATGTCGGCCCCCTTCCGACAGGGCTTTGCAGGAAGTCACAGAGACAGGCAGGAACAGGCTCACGTAGTTCCCAATTATGTGAAGAGGAGAGAGAACATAGTTTGGTACAAGATTCCAACCCACAAAGCCATGCATACTAATTGATATCTAGCTTGATTAGACTCAGTTTTATACAATCTAGGAAAATTGATTGTTCAACACAGCAAAATATTTGGCACCCAGCAGCTTTCTTTAGCACATATGTATGACGGACAAGTTTTGCGGAAGGCATGGTCGATCTTAGCCAGCTCTGACCGCCCACTTTTGGCGGAATTCATTCTTCTCCCTTCTGGGCGGAGATCCAGGTCCCCCAGGGTAAAAAGCAATAGGTTTAAATTGTTCCAAATGCAATAAATGCGATTCATTTGCACTGAACCTTGACTTGACTGCACTGCTCAGCAGCACTTAATTGCGGCTACCATTACAATGGTTTGACACTTTTAACAGACAGATGCATCTTTTTTTTTTTTTACTTGCTGTAACTGTTGTGATTCATTTCCCATTCCCTCTAAGGACAATAAAGGTAAACTGAACTAATTAAAAGGAGGATCTGGGAATCTCTTCTTTTTCAAGAAGTCAGTTGGAGGAAAAGACATGAGCAGTAAGCAAAACTTATTTGGAAGAGAAAACAAGTTCATTTATCCAACATCATTCATACAGTTGTCAGATCAACTTTGTGATTCAACATTAACCTTAATACTTGTAGTAGTTGTGCAAAGTGACTTTTTCATTTACATTTACTTTTAGTTTTATCTCCAAATAAAGTGCTATAGATAATCTGTCTTAAAATTGGCTAGTTTAAATCATCCGGACGTATCATTGAAGAAAAATCTCAGCATCTATTTGGTTAGTACAATGTTATTGATACCAATAAAAATGATAGCGAAAACTACAAAAATACGACCCACATGGGGCTGTTGCTATGTTATTCGCTGTGCTGCGGTTTAAGGTTAAAGACGGGTTTAAACTTGCGTTGGCTGCAAACAATGACTCTTTATGGGACGGACCTTGTAAGATAACTTTGACATCTGAAGATTTTCTGTGTTTCAGCTCGTTTTTGACAAAATAAGAATTTCGATCATTGGTGACATTATTGATGCACCTTCCTTCCATTTAACCTCAAAACAAATGTGTAGAGAATCTGGCAAAACTATCTTCTTATTTACAACCTGTTTGATCGGCTGACAGTTGTGCGCCTGTTTCCATGTTGAATCTATTACTTACCTAATTACTTTTGTGACTACACTGATGTCATAAACAACTGACTTTAACAGCGGGTTAAGTACTGCTGGACCAGGATATTGCCCTATCCAAGATCGTTCAATACACTATGACAAATCAGTGCTATTGGTTGAAAGTTCTTCAGCAATTGTCCTCCCAAGACCCTGAGTCTGGATTCATACTACATTTAATTTTTAGCATGACTTGTTCATTGATGTTTGACAAAAAACCATGTGCATACATTTTCACATTCGACAAACACATTAAGTAGAAAACGCTGACTGGCTGTGACCTATTTTGGATCCCCAGCTGCAGTTCAAGCAACACTGCATTTTGTGAAGTCGCTGGTGTTTCCTGCACAGATGATGAAGACAAAAGTATTTATTTTAACGTGTTTCATATCAGAACAGAGGCTGGGAGGCACGCAGACAGCTGTAGGCTGACTTCTCAAAATCTGACATTTGTTTTATTTCACCTAGGAAATTAGAAGCCAGACAAATATACTGTTTTAATGCTCCACATTTATTCAGTATCGAACCTTCAACCTCCTCCACTTTTTCACACTGAATTTGTTTAAATATTAAACTCCTCCTTCAGAATAAATCAATAAAATTTTCCGCTCACATATTTTGACAGTGTTTTTCCTCCTGTGTTTCGATAATAAATACAGAAGATGGAGTTTATATTCTGCGTAGAGGCACTTGGCTCTGTTGATAGGAGCCTACATTTCCAAAGGCAGATGAAAAATAACACCTGATACAAACATTGCGTCTTGGAACCCTTATCCCCAGTTGTTAGGTACAGGTGGGAGGCAAAGTATGATATCAGCAGAGGTCCCATGACCTTCTCTGAGTAAAGTTGTTTGGCCCTCATTGAAGCCGTCCGCTGAATGCAAGCAGCCTCCTCCTGGAGAGTTGATGTCGATTCATCGCCTGAGGCCAACTAGCCATTTGGCCCTTTCTGTACCTCTCTTCTCCTTCCATTGTCTCTCTTTCTGATGCTGCCTCACTCGCTCTGTAGCTCTGCCAGCCGAGCGAGGCGTCTGGTACATTGAAAGAGTGCAAAGGAAAGGGAGGGAGGGAGGTAGACCAGTCGGTATAAAAGGTTGAGTTGGCCTCGTGTTTTTTCTCTTCTCTTCTCTTCTCATCGTCATTTTATATTTTATTAGTGAGCATATTTTTGTTGTTGAGGGGCCGTGGTGCTGTTTGATTATGGAGGCCGACCACTGTAACACATTGGAACTCCTAACATAAGCAGGGGAAGAGCAGATTGAGGCTAAATGGATTTTTAACACAGCCAATATGTTAACATGCACTTATCATCCTGGCGACTTACAGCAGTAACCTGATTAAGTCTTAAATAAATAAATTAGAATTTTTTTTATGGCCAAAGCTGATTTCTTTCGCATATATTTGTGTGACTGCTTTTCTTGTCAAGTGTGACACCAATGTTGAAACTGATGCCCTGTAGATTCTGTAGGTCTGAATAAGGTCGTTTCCACAGCTAGACTGTTAAATTCTCCCTGACACATTAGCGCAACGTCAAAAAATTAAATAAAAAAGAAATGCAGCATATGGTTAAGGGGAACACTGTGGACCTTCTGCATGTAATACAGATTTGTAAGATTTGTATAACCAGTTTACTACAGTCAATGTAAACATGTGCAATTTCCTCCGTGACCTGATTAACCTGATTTCTAAGTAAACATTCTCACTGACTGACATAGAAAACAGCAGCTTTCAAAAGCTGGCAGGAATGTCGAAGGCATAGTCGTGAAGTGAACAAAAGGAGAAGCCTGGCCCTCGGTGGGCCGCTCCATCAACATGATCAAAGTGCATAAATAAATTAAAAAACGTCTCACATTAGGAGCTCTACATTTTACATTTTTATTTGTTTTCTATGTTGCCTCCTTAAACTGTGATGCGGCGACAGCTATAGTCTCTTCCATTATGCAAATAGCAAAACATACAGATGCTGTTTATTTCTGCCGCTGCACTTGGCTTTTATGCACAAACTATGTGTACGTAGCCCCTTTTAGCATAATGCTCAGTTCTATATGTTATAGTAATAGCTTTTTGGCTTCCAGACACAGATCTCTGTTATCTCTGACTCTGTTCAAACACGACACGACCATTACGGACACCATAAGGGAGATCTGCAGCTTCTTTTCTCCTCTCCTCGCCATGATGGGAGCACTAGTGGAGCAGTGTGTGTAAAAATACCATCAAGGGAAGAGGAGCATTTACACCCACTGCCTCAGTGATGAAATATAGATCTTAGTTTGCAGTTGACCATATGCAGCGTTGGGGACAGCCTCGCCCCTGCCTCAGTATCTTTCAGTAACCTCCAAAATAACGCCGATATGCTAAATTACTATTACATTTACAGAGTGAAGTGGAAAATATGCGTGTGTGCTTTCACCTCAGATGTGCTGTATCAATGCCACTAATGCATCACATTTCAGAAAGCATCCTAGCAACCTGATCCAAACTGCATGAGAGCAACAGCTGCCTCAAATGTGCTGAGAAGATATGTCGCACAGAAACTGTACTTGCATACATTTGCAAACCGTATTGCTTTTCAGCTCATGTTAAAGCAACACGTGACGATTGTGTTGTTTTTATATTTATATATAAGTCACGTACTATAAATCCTCCGGACACTGTCTCACAAATACACAGAAAATGACCCGATGATTTGATAAAAAGCTTGTTCTTGCTACTCTAATGGGAACATACATGCGACCACCTGTATGAAGCAAATGGAAAAAAGACAAATCCCTGGAGACATACTCTTGGCTGAACTTAACGGCATTCACGTGCCAGTGCAGGGAGACCTCATTGTTTGGGTTGTCAGGTCCACTTATCCAGACAAACCCTTACTAGCTTAGTCTAGGCACCACTGGTAGTTAGTTCTGAGCTGGAACCTCAGGCTTTTAGAGGCCTCTCAACCCAACCCTGTCAGGATAATGGCATCTGACTCCCCAGAGGTCACAATCTATAGGCATTAGCCCTTTATCTACCTCTCTACCACATTCCCTCCTTCTCTAGATGTCAGCGTCAAGCCATTACCTCGTCCCTACACCTTCAGAGAGAGGCAGAGGTAGCGCTGTCAGGCTCTCAAAAGCTCTGCCCTGTCACTATTAATATCTCTCCTCTTTCCATCTCTCTCTTTTCTATCTCGCGGCCCCTTTTCCTCTCTTCCCACTCATCCGCAGCTCATTTTGAGAATATAGAAGGAAACGGAGAGGGAGGGAGATAGAGAGGTGAGTCAAGGAAGAGCATTTTCAAGGGCTATCTCACCTGGGAGTGCACCTAGACGGATACAGAAGAGAAACAAGAGCAGGGGTCAGTCAGTGTTTTTGGAGAGGTGACATCCATCTTAGACTCACTTAGACAGGCTTATTTGTCAAGAAGAAAAATACCTAGACTGGCTCTATTAGAGGGAGCGATTTGACTCCCCTTTTTGTTTTCTCAAGAGAAGTCTCATGTCTTTACCAAGAAACTGTGCCAGGCACTCTCCGTACAGATGTGTACACATTTAAAACACTGAATTAAACGGTGTGTATGTTCGTGGAGACGTTGAACCATTCATGCCTGGACACATTTAAGATACAGCTGAAGCTGTGACCTCAGCTGTGAAGTACTTAAACATGAACATGAGGAACTGTTCCATCCACCTTTCTTTATGTGCATTGTTTTTATTTGTGCGTAAAAAGATCTCAGTAGAATCGCCAGAAATAAGTGTTTTTGCTGGAAGTCAGAAAAGAAAAGATGTGATAAAGGCTGATAGAAACACATTTTTCTAATACATTCTGATGTTGAGTTAAAAGAATAAAAGACTAAATAAACATTAAAAAATCTTATGTTGGCAGACAATATATTCAGTTCCCTTCCTTGGCCTTGTATTGGTGCTTGTGAACGGATCTCATTTCACTTGGAGTATTTATGAAGCCCATTCATCCTGTGTGGTAGAACAACGCCGTGTCTGAGTCAAGGAGCACAATAGGACCAAAGCCCAGGCCCATATTGGGTGTCTTTACACCACGGAGGGAGATCAGAGGGGAGATTAAAAGTGGATCTATAGCGCTTGGAAGGAGTAAAGGGAAAATGAGGAGAAGGACGCTGACCTTCACTGATTTTATTCCTCTGTTGTTCCCTCACAAGCCGTCACAAGTACATATCACATATTTTATTCTCACTCTCCTATGGCCGGAGCATGCACAGGATTGCATTAGTGAAAGTTTTATAGCCCCGGGCCGGCTCCTAGCGTGACTCGAGGGGGGTTATGGGCAGTGTCTACCACTGAAGCCAAGAGCATCCAACCACTTCAACTATTCAATTAAACCCCATGGCCTAAGTGGTGGGGCGAAATCACAGGGGAGACCTGCACACATAAATATACAAATGCAGGAAACATGCACGCACATACACACAAACAGCGGAGAGCAAAGAGCAGAGCTCTCTCTGCACACACAGACTGATGGTATGGTCACAAGCATCCCTGAGAACACACATTTGCCCTTTGTTTTAGATACAACAAAGGCTATCTTTGGGAATGCAATACACAAAGGATTACTAGGAGAGGAGAGGGAAGGAAATTGAAGCCATTAGAAGCCTTATTACTTTTTTATCAGAAACTGGAGGATAAGCTATAGAGAGTAGGAGAGCACAAAGAAAGACAGAGATATAAAAGTGGGAGGGAGTGGGGTGGGGTAATAACAAGAGTAAAGAACAAGTAAGACAGACTGATATAAGTGAAAAGCAGGGGGATAATAGAGCAAGAGAATCAAATAGCAAGTTGCTGACGAAAAGAGAAAATTAAATGAGTAAATGAGAGAGAGGAAATAATGAAATTCTTGCACATCAGCTCAGGTTCCATCAGAAAATAGCTTGAGCCACGGGTGCTAGTTGCTTAAAAGTCAACTGCTTGGCAAGAAACTGCAGAGCAGCTCTGTGTCCTCTGCTCCTATAATGTCCTCCTTCAGCCCATTTACTTGGCTCACATAGAGGAAGCTGCAGAGTAATTGTGAGGATGGTTAGGTGTGTGTGTGTGTATTTGTGTGTGTGCATGCACGCGCATATGTTGTTCCAGTATCCCTTTAAGGTTGGCAAAGTGTGTGTGTGTGTGTGTGTGTGTGTGTGTGTGTGTGTGTGTGTGTGTGTGTGTGTGTGTGTGTGTGTGTGTGTGTGTGTGTGAAGTGCTAATATTGATGAATGAGGGTGCAGTGGATGACTCATGGGAGAAAAGGTCGATACGGGTGTGCGGTGAGTGTGTGTGTGTGTGTCTATGTAGTCTGTGTTTATGTATAAAAGTGTGTGACATCTGCATTTTTTCGTAACTGTATTACATGTTGTGTCAGTGTTATATAAAGCCCAAATATGTCACTGCCTTGTACCTCACTATTTGTTGGGCCACACTGCAGATTGAGAAGCAAACAGCACATTTTGAAACCAGGGGTCAGGGTTGAGGTTAACGTTGCACTTCAAAGCCTTGACTGTGGAGGAATACTGCATATTCAGCTCGCCCACCTCGACCTTCCTGACATAAACCGAGTGTCTCTCGCTCGCTCACTCACACTCGCACAAGCTTGAGGGGATGTATCATCTTCAAATGAGGAGACATCTCATAGGAGACCAGGGGAACGCACTGGAATGCTAATTGTCCTGTGCAACCGCTGGAAAAAGCAATAAGAAATGAAATCAGCCCGCAGACATGCATGCAATTGCGTAACACATAAACACACTTCTTCGTTGGATGTTGTGTGTGCTCACATTTTGCATAGTTACAGTGCATACTGATAACACTCTAGCAGCAATATGACTCTTGTTAAGGAGTCTGCAGGGGCTACACAGAGAGATGCACAATAAACTCACACTTCTGTATGTAGACACACAAACCCTTTGATCCACACTGTAATCTCCTCACTGCGTCAAACACTGGTGTTTTCACACTGCTGACTGAGTACAGATGAGGATATCATGATGATACCATAACCTGAAGTGTGTGCGCGCGCTTGTGTGTGTGTGTGTGTGTGAGTGTGTATCAGCCCATTATCTGTGACTTAGAGCCCATCTCCAACTCTGACGGGCCTTATGGTTAAGTGCCTGCAATAAAGGTCTTAAGTGTTTTGGGCAAGCTTAAAACTCAGAGGCCATTTGCTGCAACAAAAAAAAAAAAAAAAAAAAGTCAGGATACCTCTTCGTCTTAGCATCATCCTGTGTATGGAAATGATTCATTCTGAGATAACTTGGATCTCGCCCTAGAACTGAAGGAAGGATTAGAGACACACTGATTGGTGAAATGTAAATAGCCGCCTGGAGGAGACTTATTTATTTCCTGCAGATGATGGGATATGATTAAACGTGAGGAAATGAAAGAAGTGGGAGCTGAGATGGCTCAGAGGTAAATCCTTCTCATCCTATTTATTTGACATATCTCCTGTGCATTTATACAATTATCCAGGAGTGTGAAACATAACTTGAATTTGTTGCATATTGAGGGCACATTGCGTTTGATGCGGTGGTCATGTGGCTCTGGCCTTATTGCGATTCCACTGGAGTTTTCATCCAAGAAAGTTTGATCAGCAACAAGAAAGCACACGCCGACAACTCTGCCTATGTGTCTGGAGTGTAGAAACAGAGCTCACACAGCGTTGATTAGACTCAACACCAGGCAGGACAAATCTCCCCGAGGCATTTTGTTCTTTATTTTCATTTAGCCTCTTATCCTAGTGTGTTATTATCACTGTTACACTGCTGGGCACTCCCAGATGTTTGGAAAAGGTAGAGAGGCCGACATATTACAGCCAAGATTATTAGCATGCATATTCATTAGGTCAAATGAGAAGAGGAGCAGCTGGTTGTTGGTGTTTGTATTACGGCTGTGATGCCAGCGTCTCTTTTTGGGCTTGCCAAGGCTCTCGCAGCGTGGGCTGGAGGAACTATGAGGTTATTGGCCCTCACTAACAAGGATTCAGAGAAGAGGTCAGTTTTTTTCTTCTACGTCTTATCACTTTTCCTCTCTCTCTCTCTCTCTCTCTGCTTCTCGCTCATACTGTCTGTATCCATTTCACACATTCCCAAGTGGCAAAGGATAACTGCATGTACTCCCTCCTTTGTATTAAAAGGAACAGGGTTATATTTTGTATGTTAATGAACTTGGATCCTGGCAATCAGACATCAAGAGATGAACTGTATGTACTCACCACTGGGATTGTTACAGTATATGGTTTTATACATTTAAAAACACTCAAAGTTGTTGGCCTCATTACATTACTCAACAGCATGTATAATGAGCATTATGGACCATTTTCATCCAATTAAGACTTGAGCTGCTTAATGGCTATAAGGTAGGGAACATGAGCGACGCCAGCAAAAGTATGTTTTTAATTATCCAACCAAAAAACCCAGCCCATTGTTGCCGACTCTTTTTGCATTTGAGCATTTGATGTATTGATTTATGTTGAGATATATAAAAAAATATATAACAAAAACAAATGTTATATGCTTGTCCAGGGCTTTATAGTTCCCCCCTACACAACCGCCACCTCCCAACTCAGATCTGATACTTTTCTGGTTGCAGTAAAAACCCTGATTTACCAAATATTCCTTAAATACCCAGCAGGGCATCCGCACCATGAGTGGAACATCCCATTTCTTTATTTTGCTCCTCTGTTTTCGCTCCAATCGATCAAACCACCTGCGGCTTAACGTGGGGAAGAATCATCGCCTCAAGCCACAAGAAATGGCAGCCATATGAATCCTTTGACACTTGCTGATGTATATACTTAGATATCTCTCTGAGGGTATAGTGTATGAAATGAATCGACATGCCACCGGGATGAGAATGATAGAAGTCCACGCTGGCACAGCAGTGTTTTTCAGCACAAGATGGCGGCAGATCTGTAAGGCATAGCCAGCGTATTGAATTTTCCTCTAAGCTTCAGGAGCCTATTGGTTTAGTGTTATCTCTTAAAGCAGAATCTGCCTTTTTCTATGTCTGGGGAAGGAATGGAAAGGCAAGAGCAAAAATGTGTAACAAAATGGGCTTTATTATCAAAAAACGGTTTACAAATGGAAGCCATCTCCGCTATATGTCGGCCTATTGGACAGAGTTAATAGCCAAACCAAGCGCCTGAGCCAGAAGTTAATGCACTTGCATGTTCTGAGGAACAGCAAATCGAAAGGAGAAGGGGATTAAAAAGAAAGTGTGGTGTTTCTGACTGGTTCTTAGTCAGTGCCGGGGCTTTGAGCTAGACCCATGGACGGTGTAGAGTGAAGGGGGGATTTTCAGGACATCCGCTTTGTCGAAGTGAAACAGACCGAAATGGGCTTTAAGCTGAGCAGAGCTCCCCAAGAACAGAGAGCGGACTTACCATCCACTGAGGATGAGAGCAGTCGTTCTGATTACTCTCTTTTTAGATTTTAACGCGGCTTCCTCATTAGCCTCATTGCACTGGTTTAATTACGAACATTGTATCATTTGTGAATGAAATGGACAAAGGGCATATGGATAGATTGGGCTCATCACTGTGAAAACTGTTTACATGTTGTGAGACACGCTCATTCCAGTCAACCGCGTGCAGCGGTTTGTCCTTGTTAACGGTGTTCCTCTTGATGGTGAAAGTCCTTGACTCAGCTCTGAGATTACAAAGGACAGCACCATCTCTACAAAGTACCGACCACAATGAGGCCTTGTGGGAGAGAAGGGAAGAATGACAGAGAGAGAAAAAATGGAGACTATAAAGTAGTAAAGAAGTTTGCTGTAGCCCTCTTGTGGTATCTAGCTATGCAGATAGTTTTGGTTTTGTGTCTCAGAGTTTTTTATTCCTATATCCCAATACAGTAGAGGTGCAGGCAATTGTGTTTAACTTATTTAAAGCTCAACAGCAATGTGTTTTATCACAAAGCAATTACTCTGGATTAGTCCATACATGTCACTTTGGCTCATTTTCACTGGAACTACTTTCTACTGCTTCCTAGACATTAGTCCCAAAACCAACTGTTGACAGTGAGGTCTGTGGATGATCCACTACCCAACCCGTCACTGTTTCCGGAAAGATGCACTGCTGTTTTGTAATTTTCAGAAGTGTAAAATCTCCAAACGTCAGCACATAAAGCTGAATCTACTGAAACTATAGATACGACTAGGGTTAAAGGTATAGTTTATCATTTTGGGAAATTCGTTCATTCGCTTTCTTTCCACATGAGAAGATCAATACTAATCTCATGTCCGCACACTAAATGTAAAGCTGGAGCCTACTCTCAGCAAGAAAGCGATTGCACACATTTGACAAAACATTTCAAACTATTCCTTTAACCCTAGTAAAGTATTGTTGGTTGATTTCTTGTGATTAGGGTCAACTGACCCTTTTAAATCCCTTTCAAACCTTTGTGGAGCCACTTTATCTCCGGCTTCATCGATGCCTGTCACGCTCTGATGAGTTTTAAATGATGAGACCTTGAAGAGACCTTGAATAAAACTCTCTTTTCTTAGCATTGCTGCCTCCCTCACTTCATTCCTCTCCAAACCGCGTTCTCTCCAACTTCATAGCCGCAGTCTATAAAAGGGAGCAGAAAGACTGAATCATAGTGCTGCTGGTTTTGGAGCCTGAGGTTCAGATAAACAGTGAAACAATAGCCTGGCCTAGAAAGTTGTCACTAGAGATAAACATAGTGGGAGAGTGAGATATGGTATCCCCCAGCAGGACAGCATTCCAGTGTGTGTGTGTGTGTGTGTGTGTGTGTGTGTGTGTGTGTGTGTGTGTTTGCTTCATGATTGAAGGGATGGGCCACCGTGGTTTACAGAGTGTCTCCATCTGGAAGCACTCACTTTTGGTCTGCTGTTTTAACTGGGGATGTGTAAGTTGTGCGAATAGTCACATAACACAACGAGGCAAGGAGGCACACGCACACACACACACACACCCGTACACGCAGAGACGTACTGTACACACAAACAGATTTTGTTTCCTTTTGTCGTCTGGAGAACCTACAGACGGACAGCGTGATCGAACAGAGCAACTTAGCTCTTAAAATAGAACCTCTGAAAAAGGAGGGCCGCTGGAGACGAGACATCTGCAGATAAGAAACAAGAAAAGAGGGAGGGAGATAAAACGTTCCGTCTCCCTCACTCTTCCACCTGGAAGCTCAGGAGGAGACCCGTTATGTTCGGCTTCTGAGAAGCAGAAGTGAATGACAAGAAGGATGGAGATAATTTGTGTGTGGGATATGGAAGGAAATAGTCTGGCTCAGGAGGTTTGCCAGTAATATGAGTGGTCATCTTCTGCAAAATGCATTTTAGTCACTTTCACTTTCACTTTTGCAAACACAAATATGCATACATTTATATTAATTTACAGACTAATCCAAACCACTTCTACCACAGCGGCGTCTCAATGAGTGTGACGTCGCTGTACGCTAACTGCTTTTGTAGCACTCCTCTGACTATTTAGCTACCACTAAACTGCACAGCTCTTCCACTTTTAATTCCGATATATTGTACATATTTATTCACAGTAATTTGTCATTTATTTGTATTTCTTTTTTGTATGTTTATTGGTTGTACACATTTTTTATTTTATATATTTTTTGTATTATTTATAATATTTTTAGTTATTTTTTTAAATAAAACTATTTGTTCATTTTTATATCTCTTACTGTGTTTATGTATGCACCAATACACCGAAGCAAATGCCTTGTATGTAAACCTACATACAGCAATAAACTGAATTCTGATTCTGATCACATCTGACACACGTGGCTATGCTCTATGAAATCTTGGATCATCATGGATTTCATTTCATCACCATGAAATCCTTGTGCTCTCTCTAAATCCAGACGGCCTTCATAGGCTTCCTTATAGCAAACAATATAATTTCAAACAACCCGTTTTTATGAATTTATATATTTTATAAATAAGGATTGCGAATATGTTGTTCATATGCTAGCAAAGTCAGACTGAAAGCTGGCGAAGGCTGCATGCATTACAGTACTTTCACATCTATTCTGTGGAGGTTGGTCAAAACTAGTTAATGTTATCATATTTCTCCTAAAGCAGGTGTCATAACTGATTTCTGACTATATGTTTCAACACTGAAAAACACCCACTTCCACATTGTCCCCCTTCATCCATCAGAAAGCGTGATTGTCGACCATGATCAATCTAATCATCCGTGCCTTCGCTGTCAGCGAATCTGTGCTCCTTTTTAAATATGCTAACGCAGTAAAGGTGCCGACGCCATAGAGAGCAACAAAAACATAAGGCGATGGATTACTTTAGACAAGCACATATCACATACGCATGTCACATCGTCACGCGTGTACGCACACATCAGGCACTGGCAACATATGATGTACTGTCACATCTACAATGTAGACTCACTGACCCCGTCCGCTCAGGCACATGTGGAATCACACGCAGGGTAATCCTATAACTGGTGTGTAGCTGTAATAACTGTGCTGACAGTAATAGCTGATCTTTCTCCGTGTGCAGCGGGGTTCAATCTGAGGCTTAAAGTACCACACAATGACTCTGCGCAGAACCCCTAAACCTCGAGCCGCCTTCTTACACAAAACACACTCACACAGACCCTTCACACCGCCAAACACAGCTCCACAACAGTCCATTAAATGGGTATTAATGCTACTCTCCCCTATAAAGCCTCACCTAGCTCATTAGCATTTCCTCTAGCATGGACTTTGGTGTCTGTAAATCCACCTGATCAGAGACGCTGACCTTTCCCTGCCTAACTGGACATTAGACACGTAATTTATACATTTATTTTCCCTTTCTTCTTTCAGTTATCTGTAGATGAGAGATGTCCCATTAAATCAGCAAGACCTCCAAACACCCACTAATAACACGTACTATCTTTCCCCCCTCCCTCCCAGCATGATTCATTCTGTTAAATGGACAATGACTGTTAGACGCTTCACATCGGACAGTGTGTAATTTCTGTTAATTGTTATGGACATTATTAGTGTGACCGGGCCATTACAATTACTATCATTGTTATTATTTGGATATGAAGGGAGCTCCAGTGGGCGACTATTGATCAACGCATCGTGTCAGCGACCTTGTTTCACTGTGGGAAGACATTTTCTGCGACGTGGGATCTTATTACATTACTCTTTTGTCCTTGGCAGACATAATTGCTCCCATCTTTTTTTTTTTCTCAGTCTCCTTTTTTCTCTCTCTACGTTGGGTTCCTGCACCTTACACCTCAGAATACAGGGACTTGGCTAGCGTGGGTGTCTGATTGTCCTGTTTCAGTGTAATTGGACAGTGAGTTTGTTATAATTGTGGACTTTTAAACACAGGGGGATTAGTTCTGCTTTGGTTCCATGATGTTTCATTTAGCTGGACTGATGAGAATTTATCCCACACTGAGACAAGCTGCGCTAAAACAGGGAATCTGCTTTCTCGCCCAAAGTTAGATGGGAAGATTATGCTCATGTCTCTACGCTAAATATGAAGCCTCAGTCAGCAGGCCGTTAGCTTATCTTAGCATAATGAAGATGGACGCATGGGGAAACAGCGTTTGTGTTGCATGCAACAGTATCTTGGCCGGAACAGTGATTTCAAGACAAGAAGTATGACGTAACTCCTCGTAAAAACTACAACTTGTCTTTTTTACATTCTTTTTTTTTAAACGTTTCAAACTAAATGAGATATAACGTGTTAATTAGTGAACTTTAGAGGTTATACTTTTTACCTTTGGACATATTTAGCTGTTTCCCCTGCTGGTTCTAGATTCATATTCTTTATACAGACATGAGAGTGTTATTGATCTTCTCATATAAGTCAGCAAGAAAGCAAATAAACCTCATTCCCAAAATGTCAAACTACTCCTTAAAGTGAGTTGTCAGGTGAACTAACCCTTTAAATCCTCTTAAACGTTGGCAAAACCATTTTATCTCCAGTTTCTATAGTGCTGATTATCGATGTTCCCACTATTCCTTTAATACCGTTGCTAACATAAGGCAGTCTGTCCTTGTCTTTGAAGATACAGTTAAAAGCACAAGTTAATTTACATGGTGCCTCTGTGCCCCCCTTTACATCAAACACGTACACCAACCCGCCCACTCAGAGGCTTGGAGGCTAAATAACGATTTCTGATGTATTTCCAAAGTACTTTTGCCAAACCTATTTGCATTGACAAAGCTTTTTGATTAATAAAAGGGATGGCTTGTGATTTCAGACTCAAAGCATTTCTTAAAGAGAAAGACTACAGATTCAGACTGATTATCTGGAAATGTTAAACATTAAAGTTCAGGTCTTCTATCAGCTTTGTTCAGCTTGAATTGTCTAACGACCTTTCTATGTCAAGAGATAATGACTAGATGCAGTAGTACTTTGCAAACACATTAAATAACTGTTGCTTTTTTAATTTTTGTTCAGTCCCAGAATAGCAAAAGCATTCATTTTCTATTCCGGCACCTCCGCAAACCTCTTACTTTCAGAACCCTGGTGCCCTTTTCTTTCTATCTGACACTTGCACACCCTCGCTCCTCGTCTTTTACATCTCTCCTCAGGATAAAACATTGCCTTCTTTGACTTGTAAAACAAAGTTGAGAAAGCTCACAAGAAGGTGTGGAGCGAGCGAAGGTTTGCTCCAAATGAAGAGCCCCCAGCCGTGGGTGTCAACTTTCTCCCGGCATCAGAGTTTGACCTTTTCTGGTTCAGTTAAATTGACCACTTCTGAATACAATGCCTCCAATTGAGTGTTGACCGGTTGAGGCGAGATCAAACTCTTCTCTCCGCACCTAATTCAGTTGGAACTTATTTAACATGGCTGAGCTGTGAAAACGACCATTTTCTGATGAGAAAAACTATTTGAGATTGAAGCGGTGAGTGATGGAGGAGGGAGGCGGTGAATGCAGTGGACAGTGTGTGTTTATTTTTGAACAGTGATACTTTAATCTGCCAAAACATAAATATTGATCTTCTTCCCAATCCTAGTCCAGAGGAGATCATGGAGGCCAATACCATCTTTGAACTGCGAACAGTGCTGGCTCGGGCCTCTAGGGGAGCCTCAGCAAGTTATTTATTCTTAACTCCTTCTCAAAACCAACATCTTTTCGATCTCACTGAAGTGATGCCTTAGACTATTATAATACACAGTCATATTTATCATTTCTAGAATACGTTTATTTTCCAAATTCCTAAAAGCATTTTGCGCTTTTGTTTCTCATTTCCCAATTGAAAGGGGAGGGAGAAAGTTTTTAATCTTTATTTCATTGTTGAATTGTTCTCAATATCCAAGCCTCTTATCAACAATAGAGAGGCATTATTATCTGCCATCTGCCAGAGATTCATACTCTGTGCATGGACTATAAGCTCCATTACCCAAGATAAGTGTATTAGTGTAATATCGACTCCCTTTTTTGCTGCGCACTAGTATTATGCAGTATGTTGTTTTGCTGGGTTTATTGAGCTAAACGCTGCGAGGAATGATCATCATTGCATGCGTCTCCAGTTAAAATGGAAGGAAGTGGGCAGTTTTTGTTTCTGTAGATGGAAAGTGAGCATTAAGACAAAGTAGATATGTAGGATTTGATCCTGAATATCTATACTGGTCTTCAGCCAAATGAGAAAAAGCTGCTGTTAAGAGCAACCTTATTAACATCTGGAGGAAGGCTGGACAAGCTCTACTGCACGGAGATACTACGCAGAACAGACCCCGTCATAGACTGTCCTAACTCAGGCTGTTTAATAGAACGGAACAAGCGCTTTGCTGGATCTGACCGTGTGGACTTGAGGTCACGCGCCTCTTATCTGATACACTATACATACGTGTTAATCAACCCCCAGCGTCGCTGCAAGGTTTTCCTCAGCTGCTGCTCTTCCATACCCATAGCTGTCACATCGTATTCTTCCCAAGAAAAAGAAGCAAACCGACCCGTCTTCATCTTAACCTTTCTTATGGCCCTAGGCTACACTTCAGATATGCCAGCAAATACCCAAACACCAAGGATGCTTTGGGTCTCTGATTCCCCTTTGGTCCTTATTTTGTAAAACAAAGGCGTGCGCTTTGTTATCTCAACAATTGATTTAGAGCCTTGTTGGTGCGGTGCACAGTTGTACTTGAATCCACCCTGACATGCAGGAGCTGGGGAACTAGCAGCATGACCTCTGAACTCTTGTCAAAGTGTCTCTGTATTGCAAAAAGCACAACTCTAGTACGCAGCTATAATCAAATTGTTTTCAAGCACGGATTTCATTGCTTTCATCCATCAACCCAACCTCCAGCACCCCAACGCTAACCCTTAGCCACCATGCTTTACCCCTGCTGAACCAGGAAACATAATACCCACTGTGATACCATTCAGACGACTGGTGGATTATAGTACAGCACTGGATTAGGGCCATCTCCCTCCACAACATCTGCTTTACTATAAAGGCTGATATAGATTATAGGAGAAACCACATGCTCTGTTACAAACACATGGCCATAAAATGTAATCTCGTCAAGTGATTAGAATCTGCGTTGTCTCTTGATACCAACTGGAAGAGAAGAACAAAGATGCAGAAAATAAGGGGGAATTGTTGAAGAGAAAATTAAGGCATAATCTGTATGTTGTTTTTCTCTGGATTCCAGCACCATACTGCGGTTTTCCTTGTCTTTAAATTAAAATGCCAGCTCATAAGCTTCACTACATACATGTGCAATGTGTTTGGTCTCTCGCTGCACCACGTTATCCTTCCACAAAGAGCAGCTTTACAGGCAGAGAAATGGAACGCCATCAAAGGGAAACTTTGACGATTTTCAACCGGTTTTGCAAGGAAGCCAAACATCGTTTATTTGCACATTTTACCCACATTGCAACGATTCAAAGCTGTTTGAAAATCTGCAAAGTTTCCCTTTTTTAAAAGTGCTCACCACATCACAAAAAAACAACACATTCTCTCACTCACCTTGTGGCTTTGAGACATTTTGATAGTTTGGGATGTTTATGGCCGTGTTTTGAAATAGAACTTTAGCTGCCATCAATGTAAAATGTCTTTAATGTGGAGTCGAATATAATATATTTTAGAGAAACGGCACTTTAACTAAAAACAAATATGAATCAAATGCAAAATAAATAGTTTGAACTATTCTTGTAAGCTATTGTGTTCAAATATTTGGATGTCAAAATGCAAATAAAAGATTGAAATCAGAACATTTTGCATTTTAAATATAAATGGTTGCACCATGTTTGTTACTCTCTGTGTACCTAGTTAGCCTTGATGAACATCTTTTTAACTTTTCTGTTCCAATAAGAATCTTTTGCACAAATCGTCTGTACTTCATGTGTGGCACTCACAGGATGTGGCAGACACACGATTATATGGACAGTTTTCTAATATTACTTTAGTAGAAAGTATTTGTGTGAACTGGTCCATATGTTAGCATAATGGAATGACATGCATCCTGCTTATTTTGTATTACACCTTAGAGGGAATAAAACCACGCTGGAGCTTGATGCCCCGTGCAGTCGGACATATACATTCAAACATCTCTCCCTCTATCTCTACGGCTAATTGCTGAGGTCGACCTGCCTTTCTTAATTACGATCATATATTTACTGAAACACGTCCACGCACCATCTCTAAAACACACTCAAACATGTGCGCAGGAAGAGCACATACTCCCCACCATCCACTAATTAGGAGCTAATTATCTGGGCAAGTGTAAACAATCTCAGCAGATGGCAAAAAGCGTGGCATTAGCACTAATGACCTTGAACAGTGTGAGGCCACGGGCTTCCATTCAGGAACAGAATCTCTCGTTATGATATATCATTAAGTGCCACACATATACACACATAAATACGCACACACTGTCAACCAAGGTTGCTATTATACCAATTGTCATTGAGCTCTAAATGTTGTTTTGTTCTATTATACAGTTTTACTTATCAGTATTTTTTTAGTGTCCTTGCTAAAAAACGATTTCGGATTTCTTCAGTGATGGTCCTCAAAAATATGATTACATATATTGTATTTTATGGATGTATGTGTGGCTTGATTTGCCGATTTGATTTGTGATTTGACACTTACATGTAGAATTGGATGTGCATACAAACTATCCTTGTATGAGGTTTTAAAATAAACCTCCACCCCCTTATTAACTGGATGGCAGCAGCCTTCAACATGCACAACCCTCCACATGATTGTCCAAGAGGCTGGCTGTATACGACTGAGGACTGTGTGACTGGAATAATATATGAGATTGAACCAAAGATAAAGAAACATAGGCAAGGCTGCTGATCTAAAAATATCCATCTTGAAAGTAAACATGTTCATAAACATGATTTCTTCATCTGTGCCTTTGCCCACTGTTGTATCCATAAGACCAGTGACATCTATAATAACCATCAGACTCAGTGTACGCTATGCACAAGGGCTTTCCTATATAATCCACATGCAACAAATATTCTATAATGGCAAAATCCTGAAGAACACCTCATGTACAGTAATGAAGGCTACGAGCATACTGCTGTTCTTCCAGGTGTGAGTCTCCTTGTAGACCTGAGGTGACTAATGAACACTTCCACTCCACTTGTAGCTGTACAGTACTTCAGAGCAGCTCATTGAAATTGGCTCCTGTGCTTACCGTCTTCTACCTTCTCTTATCATTATCAATGTTAAGTATAGCATAACATTCCTTGCAATAGTGCTGTCATAACACACAATCATGCTCATTCTAACACGTCTGTACCCTGTAATCTAAACAGCTTTGTGTCTATGTACAGAGAAATCATTTCAACGAATGGGAAAAGAGCCCCTGCTGATTTTCCACAGATCCTTTTAAGGTTAATGTTTTCATTCCCTCTATTTATATTCCTCCTACCACAGAATTGTAACACACGTACGGAAAAGATGTATGTCATTTTTGGCTATGAAGCATGTATTATACATCTTCTGAGGCCCAGCCTGTCTGACGGAGTCCTGTTTGCTCTCTTGCCTGAGTGAGTAAAACACAAGAAGGGTGTGGGAGTTGGTCACGACAAAGAACAAAGTGATAGAGGGAAAAGGAGGAGAGGAGAGGGAGAGCACAAAGGAAGCGGAAGCAAGGAGGCTACATTGTGTGACCCCCATCTGTGACATAAATGGCAAAAGCAAGCGACTTCTGGTATCTTGCTTTTGAAGGACCTTAGCCCTTCATCTCATCCCGCCTGCCTGCCCAACTTGGCAAAGGCCATTCTGCCCTTTTTCTTACAATGACAACACTCTTCTTTCCAGGACAATGCACCATAGGGCTGTGTTTGGCTCTGATCTGCATTATAAAAGAAGCCTGATGCAGCAGGTAAGAATAGGACAGGCTGGGGCTAATTGCAGCAAAGAAGCTAGCCTCCTTTTCTGGCTGTTAGATATGTGGAGACAGCTAGAGGACACCGGGAGAAAGAGAGATTGTCCTTAGGAGAGTTTAAGTTTGGAGCTCAACAATGACTTGACATTAATTGGCTTTTAAAGGCCAATGAAGAATAAATATCCTATGGAAAACATGCTAGTAGTTTACAATATGTTACCAATAACACTTTACCAGAGTACAGGTTGGAAAGAAACTGTGGATAGTGAATAGCGAAGAAGTAGTTCCTGAATAAGGGCACGGGTCTTACATGCCCGAATGCAGGCGAGTGACCATCGCCTGCAAAGGCCACATTCACCTGAAAGTTCACCAAAGTTGAGCGTGAATGTGAATGTTTGGTAAATGTTAATATTGTGCATGCGTGTCCATGCTCGAGCTGTAAAATGTATTAAAAGGATTAAATCTGCAAGTTTGCTCCTTTGTTTGTAGTTTTGGCCATCACGCCTGTAGTGATAACATTAAACTCACCACATCATATTCAGATATATAGGAATGCAGCCAATGTAGACAAACCTCCGGGTCAGCCAGACCTATTTGAAAATCGAAGAACGAAAATCACTGTCTTTTTGTTTTCCACCAAAAACTGTTTTTAAAATCTGGCTAAACTCTTTACCATCTGTCTGATGATCTGAACGATTGTGTATCTCGTACAATTGGATTTCATCATCAATGTGTTCCCCCATCACAGCAGATACTTTGAGTACAATATTCTCATAACTGATAAAGTATGGCCAAAACAAACAAAAAATATATAATCCAAGTTGTAATCTATGAGAATTTAAAGTAATTAGAAAGCAGAGTGAGACAAGACGTTGGCATGAATCTAGCATCTCTTTCAAAACAGTAAAAATATACGAGCCAAAATATTATAGATGCAGCACAATATATTGTAGAAGACTTTTACACAAAGTAGTGCACTGCCAATACTTCAACTCTAACGTTCGTTAGACTCGAGGGCACTTTGCTACTGTTCGCTCAAGGATCCACTTTGTATCCATTTTGCTCTCATGCCGCAACAAAAACCTGAAGTTTCCTCAAGTCCCACTGTAGCAGGATCATGTTGCGCCACTGATACTGTTAATAGTCATTATTCTTCGTGGCAGACAGATACTGATGTGCTATTTTGATGTGATGATGAAAACATGTTGGTGCACACCTGAGCTGTGACTGCATGAGGTGGAAAAGAAATGGAGTGTGTCTCGTCAGTGCCATGTGGGGAGATTGTGACAATGAAATGGGAGCCAACTGATATATGGCGGTGATGCTGGATAGGCAGAGTGTGTGTTTGTGTATGCTCAAGAAGGAAATGGAGTGTGCGCAAGAGTGTGGAAAGTCCATTCCTGGAACACTGTGCAGATATGCAAGTATGCGTTTGTGTGACATATGTAGCGTACCTCCGTGTGTGTGCGCCTGTGGCTTCTGGCATGTGGGAGAATGTAAAAAGACAGGTGCTTCAGCTGTCACTATGGTGCTGCTGCTGAGGGATGGCTTGACCTTCAGTAGTGACAAGGGAGCAAGGCAGCACAATTAGACTTCACTTCTGCATCTCTCCTACTCTCCCCCTCTACTTTCCTCTCGCCATTCAGAGACGTCAGGCCACACCCACATCTTTTCAATACCCAGAGTTCAATGTAGCCTCATGTTTAAATTAAAAACAGGGTGCAACCAGACAGCGACATGACACCTAACTCCAACCATAGTGTGATGCAAAGAGCACAGGAGGTTTACAAGGAGTGTGTGTTTTAAAAGCAGTTGAAGAAATTGAGAAAAAATACAAGTAGTGATCAAACCCCCCCTGGATAATCAAATGTATGTTGAAGGGAAAGAGAAGGGAAAATAATCAACCAAACTTTTCATTGTGTAAACTCAAAGTTTTCCTGTGATGATTAGCGGCACCTACAGGTTTACCTGTGTGAAACTGTCAGCTTTGTGTTACCACTCATGTTGGACCAACTTTTAGCGATGTCTCTGCATAGACATTATTCACAGCACACTTTTTGACTTGTCAGAAAAGCACAGGTGGAAATAATATCAGCATACAGCAGGAGGTGAAATACAGCCGTTATTAATGTTACACGGTACACCTGTGCTTTTCCTCCTACAACAAGGTCAACAGATTTGAGTGAAGGTCTATTTTGTGCATCTTGGTAATTAAGTGGTTGAGTACAATGTTCTCATACCAATAGAACAGATGGTCAGAGCTACAAAAATAAAACCCAAGTTGTAATAAATCATAGTTCTCCTTTAGCAGCAGGGGCAGTGAAGGGACGGGGGAGCTTCTGCCAGCCTTGATTGTTTTTTTTGTTTTTTCAAGCCCCGAATCTTTTAGGTTTTTAAAATACCTTCAATTTTATGTCATTTCCCCTCTCTGACTGGCCTGGAAAAACAATCGAGCAACAGTTCTTTTAGTGGGAAAATCTCGGCATCAGTAGGTCCGCACTAACATTGTCATGGGCCGGTGTTGTCCTGAGTGTGTCATGTTTCATTCAGGTAGTTAAGTAGCTTATGGACTCGGGAATAGTCTGAAATTAATGAGTAGAGCTGAGAAAGTCAGTCGAAAAGAAAATAAGAGAAAAGGAGAACATAGTGACTAGGAGTAGATCAAACTAAGTACCTTAACATAATAATATATACCCATGTTGTAAATCCTATTATGCTATTCCCTAAAGAAATCTAATTTAACTGATTAAATGTTCTTCTGTTGGCCTAATATTCAATTCAGAGTATTGAAGACCACATTTACTTGTTGGGTTTCCTTGATTTGCAATTAGAGCAGCCCAGATTATAATGGTATGGAGTCAAATCTATCAGATTTGTCAGCTAAACATTCATTCTGTGAACTCTACCCCAGTTCAGTATAACAAAAGGTTTCAATGTTAGTAATGCTGTGGAAGCCACATTCCTACCCTATAAGTTATTTAACTTGAAAATAGTAGGTGGCAGGATTGGAAATATGATATAGGCTCTACATGCAGATGTCTTACCTTGGCAACTATCATGTTTTTCCCAAATGATATACAGATTTTTAGGCATTCTGTGGCTTGAATAGTGTATATACTGTAGCGGCCCTAAATGGGATGCCTCTGAATGAGCCCCAAATGTTTACAATGTCGGGCTCGACTCCTGTTTAGCAGCACGTAGAGTCATGGTAAAGTAGGGGGGCTTTGTATCGAAAATGGTGTGTGTTTATTATAAAAATGAAAGCGGAAAGTGTGGAGGATAAATGAAAGGTGAGTTAAACATAGAGTTAAAGGGAAGGATAGTTGTAGAGAGAGAAGGGGGTGGTAGAAGAAAAGCTAACAAATGGAGGGGAACTTAAGAGCGAGGGCAACAGGTCACTTATAAAAGAAAATGGAGAGCGAGTTTAGGATGGGTAAAGGACAGGTGAAGCCCCACATTGCACAACGAGGGTGTGATCTTCCCCTAGACGGAGATGAGCGCAGGGCCTCTGATGGATGTTCCAACCTCGGCCCTCTTTGCAGTGTCATTAGGCAGAGAGGTTTTGCAAGACTTGTCTGGATGCAGCGTGCGGTGCCACTGCCCATTCATCACAAGGCTGCCGCGTCGGCTGAAGCCATCAGGAATAAAGTTCCGTCGGTGTGTATTCTGGAGGTAGAGGAAGTGAGGATTTCCACACGTACAATCTATAAGTCATAAACTCCCGGAACAGCCTTTATTCAACTTTTACTGCGGCATATGTGCTAAGAATGGTTGATTAATTGAAATCCCATATTGTTGTGATTTTTTCTTGGTGTATATGTGTAACTGTGAGAAAATAACTAACTCAAGCGATCAGTTGGATTTAGTGGGTTTTATCTACACATTATGATTCAACGCTTCACATACTCGTACGGTCTGTTCATACACTCAGTGTTACCCAAACTGGCCTCCAGCTTTGGCTTTATCTCAGCTTTTTTTTACTCCAGTATGAATTGGATACCAGTATGTGGCAAGGATACAAAGCAAAAGGGCAAACTAATTTTCTCTGTGCAGTGCTGTTAAGCCGGCCCTATGGCGGCTTCATACAGAACTGTAAATGCACACATGTGCCTCGGATAATATGAAATCTTTTTTTCCCATTACTTTCAGTGATGGATATTAACCCTCAAAGTATGATGTGGGAATGCAGTGGTTTTACAAGCTTAAGGCAGATTAGGATCCTGACAAATCATACATTGTTTTTTTTGGCCAGGACTAAATGTAATGCCTGCAGCAAAATTCATACGAGGAACTAAATAAATACTAAATAAATAAACAGCCCTGAATTTCTCGTTTCAAGAGAAAGATGAATTGAGAATGTCAGAAAAGAAACAGTGGAAAATTGTTTCATGAGTGCAATGATTTAAGCGAGATACGGCCACCAAGCAATATCAATTTTGACTCAGGTCAGCATATCGGCACATTGGCACACCGGTGTGTATGAGGTCTCTCCAGGACTTCTGGACATTATGGAGTATGATGGAAAATGGGCGGCATAAACTGAAGTGCATCTTACGTAAATCGAATGGAAAAACATTTATTTTTATTTTATAAAGCGGTGGAGGAGAGTACCCCGCTAAGAGCAGTGGAGTGGCGGAGTGTGTGTTTTGAGTGTCCACTTTTAGACATGCTCATCAAACAATGGCAGACATGGTTACAAAGGTGGGCGGCAAACCTGAGGGACAGAAAGTTATTTGGTAATTGAAGAGCTGCCACTTGTCTAAGACTGTTCCTGAAGTTGCTCCCTACAGCTAGGTATTGCACTGCGGCAGGAATATTATTGAATTTCATACCGAAATGCAGCCATAGCTTTAGGTGTGTGTTTGTTTGCTATCCTTGCTATTTTTTTTACATTATTATTGTAAAGGAATAGTTAGCGGTAGATGAGAAGATTGATACCACTCTCATGTCTGTATGGTAAATATGAAGCTACAGCCAGCCAGCCACGTTAGCTTAGCTTAGCATTGAGACTGGAAACAGGGGGAAACAGCTAGCCTGGCTCTGTGTAAAAGTAACAAAATCTACATGTGTAGCTCGCTAATTAACACATTAGAACGTGTTTGTTTCTTCAATATTAAAACCGAACTGTAAAAAAAGACACATTGTGGTTTTACGGGAGATGATGTGACCTTGTTGTCACTGTGAGGTTACTTCATATTAAGCTTACAGCAATTAGAGTGGTATCGATGTCTTACAGAAGGCAAGAAAGTAAATAAGAGTATTCCCCAAAAGGTTGGAATGTTCTTTTTTATTTATTTTTTTAAGTTCAAATGTTGTGTTTTATAATTAAAGAAGCGTGATCTTTCCTGCTATCCGCAGACTGCCATGTTGCATCATACAATTTATGAGACTGTGGAGCTTCCTCTTCAAAGACTCGGGCCCGTTTCATCAACTTTACAACATGCAAGCTGCGATTTTCATTAAATCAAAGTTTCATTAATCAAAACAAAAACACCATTCTTGAGAGCGCAAGAAGCATGTAGGATGTGCACGTTTAGATGTAATGTGCAAACATTTCACTGCCACCATTTGTCCTCTGCATGGAAATGACTTTTGGGAGATTTTGCTAACCACTCTTTTCCCTTTCTCTACTATTGAGTCACTGTTGTTATATGGCAATACAACAAGGGATTAATAGGTGCTCACATTTAATCTTATAGTTATATTTGAATATGTTTGATTTTAGCAGCATTCACAATCAAACGCAGTCTTGATTTTACTTTTTATTTTTTACTCACAAGCATCTCAGTTAGGGTAAAATTTACCACTTCTCTTTCAATACAATTTCTGCTCCCGTGTTTACAGGAGGTCGGGAAAAAACCAAGATGAAACTTTCCACTTTCCCTTTCAACACATCTCTCTTCTTCTTCTTTTTTTTACCTTTAACAATTTGTACTGCGTCTGTGTTGAGGGAAAAAATGTTCTAGTTCAACCTGAATAAAGAAAACAACAACTAAATCCCAACAATAAACATTTTTATATTGACTTCCAAACTCTTTCTGGCTGAACTTTGAAAGAAGGTTGTTGAAGATGAACTTCTGACTATGAATAAAGAATTGTGTTTTTGAAAAGTTGCGATCAGAGTTGACATTCAGCCATTCACAAGACCAACAAAGTGATGAATGGAAAACTATTATCCGTGCACAACCTCTCCTGAGTCTCTCACATCTCAGTGTAGCTTTGGATACAATACATAATTCCATCTCTCCTAGAAATCAATTTTGCTCTTTTATCATATACCGTACTGCCTTTATGATGTCGTTTAACAAATAACACCAGACTTCCTTTCTTTTCAGGATTGTTTGTTCAGTTTTTTTAAATGTTGAATGTCTTGTGCTTCTTTGTGTTTTCTTTGTCTTCTAACATCTTGGGACCATGTTGAAAATAAGTGTTTTCAAGTGCCCCTCATTTGTGTGTCTGTATCTGAATACCTTGAATAAAATCGATCAATCGGTCCTTTTTTAAAGTGACAAGTTGAACTCATGTTACGTACTGTATACTCGTTTTAAGGACTATCCATGTTGACTCAACCATGTTAAGTTGCAAAGTTTTTGTTTTTTTCTCAATGTATAAACCTTCCATCAGCTTTAGGACAGCAACAATGGCTATTATTATTGCTGCTCTGTTTGCTGCCCCCCTGTCATCTCTCTTCTAACTTTCTCCATCTCTTACATTTTTTTAAGAACATTATGTTAAAATAACAAAAAATCATGAATGCTGTAAGCAAAAATGTGCTATGTGCTACTTGTTTGATACAATAACGTGCCGTGACACATAGTCTTGCAGAGTATGGGGCATAATTTGACAGTGAACTGGCATGGGGGCACAGTATAAAGCAACCCTGCCTACTGCCCATTGCCTGTGAGCCCCTTCGCAACAAATTATCCCATCCTAATACCCAGCCAATAAGAATTGTGGCTTAAGAGTTTCTGTGTGCAGTGATGTAAATGAAGCCCTTGTTTTCTCCCATAACCTAAACTTAGACTTTATTGTACAGCTTTGCATTTAGAGAATGTTTTTGTATCTCCAGCCTTATAATCACTCTGCTCCTCCAGCCCTCTTTCTTCTTTTCAGCCTCCTTTTTTATGCTTTATCCACGTTCTCTCATTCTTTCCTGTGACCTGGGTACCCTGGCATAATATAATGCGGCCTGAACACAAATAATACCTAAATTTAAAAGCTCATTAATCAAAGATTATGGTTGGTCTGAAAGGCCACAGTGTGCTTTTATTCTGTGCCCATATACAGTACAAAGAATCAAACACAAAAGAAACAAACATTGACCCCTGCAGGATTACAAGAGACTACAGCAGAGCTTTTGTGCCAATTAAATACGCACTCTTGGCCAGATGCTTTGGCCCATATTTTTATAAGTAAAGAATGAACTTTTTTAGCAAGAAATATAATGTAAGAAAAGAAAAACATAGCTTGACATATGCAGCATTTAGTCCACTTCTACTGAACTTGTAATCATTCCTGCTGCTCCATTTTGGATCTCCACTTATAAATAGGTACACAATGAAAGCAATCAGAGGGGGAAGGAGAGCAGGGGGTAAACCAACCATGATTACTGTGAGAGAACACAGCAGGAGGTCAAAGACAAATGTATGGCAGAAGGTAAGAAGGAGCTAATTGGCTTGCTGAGCAGTGAAACCAGCCCCATCCATTCCCTTGGCTTTATTAAGACATGCCCTTCATTAGGTGAGCGCAAAGAGGACACAGCAATGATCACATTCATCCCGGGGAGGTGGAGGGGGCGCTTACAGTGTGTGTTTGCGTGTGTCGCAAAGGGGACCGAGCGGGATCTCCTTGTTTATATGTATGTGCCTCTGTGCGAGCGTGAGGATGAGCAGAAAGCCGCCAGCAGAGACAGGGACGAGATGGATGAGGTTAGCGACGTGTGTACGCATGCAGCTCTATTTGTGTGGAGAATTGATCAAAATCACAGAGGCACCGTGTTTTGTGTACGCGCAGGAAATACATTCACTTGTGAGCGTGTGCACCTGCTGTGTGCATGAAAACCTTGCATGGCTGTACACAGAAACACAAATGGATGGCGCAATGCTCACACAGACAATCAGCAGACACATTACGTTACATTTATACAGCTGACGTTTTTATCCAAAGCGACTTTCAATAAGTGCATTCAACACTGCGCATATGCACATTAACGCTAGTATCCTTTACTCCGTCAGCCTGCACAGCACTTGTGGCCTCCTCTCCGGGACTGCAGATGGAAATAGGCAGTGCATTGCTCAAGTTAAATAAACAATAAGGTACATTTATGCATGGCATTTATCATGCATGGGGAATTGTGTGCCATTGTTATAAGAGGCTGCACGAATAAAAGCCTGAAAGAGGAGAGATGCCAATTTAGGGTACATTATCAGAAAGGAAGCTATGTTAAAACGACATTTATTGAGGAATCTTGACTACTTCCCTTTTATCCAACAAACAGTTGCTATGTGGCAATAGCATAGACCGGCTATAAAGCCCGATCTAGTGCATTAAAAGCCTTCTAACAAGGCCATGAAGTGGAATTATTTCCACTGCAGTACTCCAGAGTGAACAAGTGTAGAATCGGGAGGCATGCTGGATAATGGCCTCTATTGTCAGCCTACCTCACCTATCAAATGCTCTGCATATTAAACTGCACTGATCATCTTCACTAAGAGGACATTTAGACAACTGTTCCTCCATATTTTTAAAGCGAGTACTCTTTTAAACAAATTCATAATATAAAGCTCACACTGAAATCTTAGCATGATGCACTTACTAGCTTCAATTGGATCTTTTAACAGCACCTCACACCCGCCTGTTATCATTTGCCGAAATTTGGTGAGCTCTCCATGACAACTGAGCAAACTTCTATTAGTAAAGGGAACTGATGAGGTAACCATGTAATTGGGGTTGGAAGCTCTGGAAGAAACTAGTTGAAAGGTGTCTTGCGTCACGTGCTCTGTTTCACATACACAACAGTCAGGTACAAAACAAGACAAATCATCAATCATTGTAGCTCTTTGTTATACAAGTAACCTTGATTGAGTCGATAATAATCTTCATTTCATGCTGACTTATTTTTAGATGATTGATTACATTTTATATCGAGGGCCGTGTTTCATGATTATTTACTCCTTGCACATGGTGTTGACATGGCCTCATAACGGAAATGCATTGATGTTAATTTCCTTTTGATTCTGACTTAGAACGGATACAAAGAGTAACACAATACCTGCAGGAACATTTTGTGTTCGCACTTTTTTTTTCTCCTTCCCAGAATGGAAATCTGTGATCTTAGCTGTGTCTGGCACAAAACCACACAGTTGTTGTGCCAAATTGCATGATGGGAAGCATAGTACTTAAGGCAAACAAACGGACATTGCAATATTTTTTGTAAAGTTTGTAGCATGACGTGTTTGAGTTCATTCTCCTTACTTCATATTGCACTTGAATATTACGCGATGTTGATGCCAAAACAATATATTGAGCAGCCATAATAGTACCAATCTTAATACCTTTCTGTCAGCATTAGGAATTCTATCCTTGGAACTTTTATACGGAAAGCTGGCAAGCTATTTCAGGCAGATAGTTTGAGTCTCTGCAGCATAAACTAAATGAACCCTTTGCACCAAGGCAGTGCCCACTCTGCCCACACTGCAACACTGCAACACTGCAACACTGCTGCATACACCTGTTGGCTCTGCTTCAGTCCTCCTCCTGGGGGAATTACTTATTGGCATCACTTCAAATACTAGTGATATTTGCACAGAGTATTGTATTTACGCACTGATAATACTGTTAAAGCCTGTGTACACATCAGCATAAATCAGTTCCACGTGACTGCCTGAAATGTAATGCATGGTGGACGAGGAAGAAATATGTTATTTTGTGGTTGATACATGAGCAACACTGAACTATGAACTTGGCTCGATAAACAGTAGCACACAGGGGCAGTTATGAAGTTCAGTTTGGACACCTAGTGTGTGTGTGTGTGTGTGTGTGTGTGTGTGTGTGTGTGTGTGTGTGTGTGTGTGTGTGTGTGTGTGTGTGTGTGTACACATGCTTGCGTGCATTTCTCTTTTTCTGTTTATGGGTCTCTTGCTGTAACCTGCCCATACATTATTGAGCACTGACGAACAATGTTCCGCGGCTTTAATTTTTCAGCAGGCCAGGGGTGGACTGCAGACACACCCATCCCTAAGCCGCAGGTTGGGCAGGTCACTGATGCGTACTGTCTTGTATAGTGTGCGTGTTCGACTGTGTTTGTTCATTTATTTCCTCTGACTGCACTTATTTCCTCATAGTGTGGAGTCTAAAAGTATTGCATAACATCATAATAAGTATTTTTTTACGAGTTTACCATTTTAAAATGACAGAATTCTTCACTTCACCTGATGTAGAAAATCTCCACTGACATAAATGTGTTTAAAATCTTACACTACAAGTCATTTTGAATGGAAGATGTGGGCTTAAATCCGTCCTGTTTTTGCAGACAAGGACCTCATTGCAGCATAGCGAAGGTTATCTGCAGGAATATTTCATGCAGTCTTTTTAGCCATATGATCCTGACACATGAGATGCTTCAGCTTTATTGTGTCCCATAATACAGGAATTGATTTGCCTCCATAAACATAATAGCATAATATGCTCAGTGTACTGAGCACCACACTCCAGCACTAAGGAGATTTTTCTTTCTGGATCTTGTGGGAAATTAAACCAGCTTGTTCCTGAGCAAGCACACACGCACACACACACACACACACACACACACACACACACACACACACACACACACACACACACACACACACACACACACACACAAACACTCCTAAACACACTTACACAAATTTGTGTGTGGAAGAAATGGGCAATTACACAAAAGTAACAGGAATGAAGAAGCGTGTATTGGCATACATTAAATCTTATTTTCTTTCATTTTTATACTACATAATCTTTCCCACACCTGTGTATTAAAAGTTTTTTTATGTAGCTCCGTTTCACGGCATTAGCTGCTTTGTCTAGCTTTGCAAGTCATTTTTGGAGGTGGGAAAAGGATTGCTGTGGGGTAAGTGATAAAGTAAGCATGCAAGTTGAGAGCTCAGTCTGTCGTGGCTAAAGGTTAGCTCATAGATTTATGACTGACGTTCCTCTTTGCCCAGGCTGCATAAAGAGGTACTTTTAATGTTTGAGCTGCTGATTGATCGTGGCCAGACAGTGCTATCTTATCTCTTCAGCAGAGGAGATCACAACAGAGGAGTGGACAGAAATGTAAGTTATATCACTTTTCAAACTTTTGAAGGTTCAGATTTTTTTCTATGATTCATTTTTTGCCTTTATTAGATGACCCGCTCTACCATGTGAGCTACCAGGCTACCCCGAAGATTCATATTTGTTTCCTGTGCCAAGCTAATTTACGTAGCTTTTTTTGTGAACACATATTAACTGATCATTTCTATCCAAGATCATCGGTTCCCAACCTGTTCAGCTTGTCAACACATTAAAAGTGAAGGGGGGAAAAAGATCACTGAAATATTTGGTGGAATCAGTTGTTTTTTCTGTTCCAGAAACATACTTTTTCTTTGTTTGTATCTTGTATTATCTTTATATTATCTTGGGACCCCTCATAATATTTCTTCTGACCCCTTTGGGGAACCTTGCCCACAGAATGACTAGAATGACTAGAGAGAAAATGCCAACAGCATAGCAACATTAAATCTAATGTATGCTGGATATGGATTTATTACAAGTTAAAGTCTGACCAGATCAAGTCTGATACTAAAAAATAAACAAATATCAAAGACAAATTAATAAATAATAATCACCAATGAACTTGTGATCTTCTCCTGCCTACTGAGAGTCAGTCTCCTGGACAGTGCAGGGGTCTTTGGACCTGAAGCGCTCGAAGACCAGTAAGAATAGAGAAAAATAGATGCCAGCAGGGTCTCATGGGAAATGCAGTGCTGCAGGCGAGGAGGAGGAGGAGGAGGAGTAGGAGGAGGAGGAGGAGGAAGAGGAAGAGAGGCGTCACTGAGCCATGAATTGAACAAAAAGGGCCAACATTATAATACACTGGAGATGTGCCAAAAGCTGTGTACTAGGAAACAGTGTGTGTGTTTGTGCACATGTATTTGTATGTATGGATATGTGTGTGAGAACAGAATAGTGAGCAGCTGATTGGTTCTGTATAATCCACATGCCATATATGTGTGTATAGACACGTGGCAGTGGAAATCAGCAGCTGGCCTTGGTTTGAGTGTCTCTTAGGGATGAGAAAAATATCAGTCAGCACACACACACACACACGCCTGCCTGCCAAACCAACACAGAAAAATGTACAGTACTGTGCTGACATAGCCTACATACACTGGCACATGTTGGAGCTACTCCATTTCCCACCCAGCGCGCACACACACACACACTCACACACTCAGCAAGAGGGCCAGATCAGTGTGCTAAATAAAGACAGACAGTAGAACAGATTTTCACACCCAGCAGGGCCATTAGCAGCTCAGTTAGACCACCAGCAAACTTCCATCCTCATCAGCATCACACACACATACATCCGGACACCTGTCATAAAAGATGACACAAAACACAAATTATGTGGAAATGCATAAATCCCATGTTGTCCCAAACAGGCATGCGTGACACTCATCCACATCGAGATACACCTTCATTAAACACGCGTGATTAATGTACAGTTGGCTGTGCCTATCAACACCATTTTGTAAGTTTTTGATATTCAGGGTAAAAAATATAAGCACCTATGTTTTTCTGTATGTGTGTGGCCCCAGGCGGCACCTGAAATATGTATGCTGTGTCCGGGAGCACCGGGCCCCTGAGGATTGAGCTAGGAGGGAGGTTGCTACTCATGGCTGCCAGCGCAGCGCCACAGCCTTTTGGGAACTGGAAAGTAGACTGTGTGCACGTCGACTGCCTGACTTTTCCGTGAAAACTCAGCCGTGCGATTTGCACTTGACTCATTAAAGCTGAGAAAACGTGTCACATGCAAAGCCGACGAGCTCTCAGACATATTGAATAAATGCGTTTTCATTAAAATTATAAGAGGATTTTTCTTTGGCAATGGACGAGATACACGCTTGATTAAACTGGCGACATCATTTCAACACATCTAGCTCCTTTTCAGCCTACATCACCTTCAATCCAATGTGCTTTTGCTCATCACGAAAGAAAATCAAGACAATCCTGATTACAGGGTAAAACTACCTTTATCTCATGTCATGCGTTCAATATCACGCAAATCAGTCATGTGAAAAGATTCACCACAAAGTAAAGAGCTCATGGTTCAAATGCTATAATAGAAACATGATATCATGTATTTATGTGTTATCCTTCTTTATTTTCCATATGTGTGTGCGGTCTTATTTTCTAAAATGAAATATACAATTTTTTCCATTATATTTCATGCGTGTGAGGTAAATAGGAGAAATGTCCCAGACACTTGTTATTTTAGAAAATAATTTTCCAAGTTCTTCTCAATTATGAATTCCCACCTCAGGGCAGGCATTTGTACCTGGCACTGTTCTCATTAATGAGAGAGCTGAATTAATCGACTGTGCTGCAGACTTGGTTGTGAGCGTCCATCTGACACTCTAACCTGCACGCACATACACACATACTAAGTCGACCTGGGCCGTGGCCCCAGGGAGTATCCTCTGGCATGAGCTGTGCTGTATGCAAATGTAGGGGCTTCTCTCACACAATAATTGCTTTGTATTGCACAGGAAGCACACAGCCACATAGTGGAAGCTCAAGTTGGGTTCTGTTCGGTTTTGTGTTCACATTCGTTGGAAGAGCATAATATATCATTGTTCATTCAAGGTGTGACTCTGCATTTCATATCATGGCTGTGACATCAGACAGGCAATACAGTTACATAAGCCACCATGGTTGTCTGTCATTTTCAGTATATGCTGCATGTAGCTTTGTGTGTGACATTTAGGAATAATTCCCTTTGCGACGTAATTACTTAACTTTCAGAAAAGATCATTACGATGTGGTTACAGTATTCCACTTTCTTTACAGTTATGTTGCTGAAGTACTGGTAAATTCTAAGGATATGTAGCCAGTGATGCTAATGGGTGATGCAGCAGATCCCCGTCTGTGTGGTTAATTGTTCGACGATCTGTTGGTAATGCCTCCGGGATCCAGTAGGGGGGATCTCGGCGCTCGTCTACCTCAATCTCACTCCAGGCAGACGAGTGAAGGCTAGAGCTGCAGGTCACTCTATACCCCATGTTTAAGGTAATTACCGGATATAAAGCACTGTAGACTCGTAAGAACGTGCTGTTGATAATTCACTAACTTCACTGTTCATTATGAGAGAAAGGTGCGTATTGTGTAGGTATATTATTTGAGAGTTTCTGGCTAACGTCGGTCCAGTTGACATGTAAACTAGCTTGATTAGAGACTTTATAGCGTCGTAGAGACAGGTGTGTAATTGCTGTTTTCATTAAGCTAGCTACTAGTAGACTGTTTGCCTTAAGCAGTGTGTGCAAGTGTTACTTTTATTATAGTATGTCTGTGCATGTGTCGGCTAAAATAGATGAGTTAAGAAGTTAAAATACATTTCACCAGTAAGACCTCATGTTGTATACCGACTTAAAGTTAGTGTATTTAGAAAACGGTAGAAAAGATAACTGAGATGAAATAGGAAAGGGGTCATTTCTTAGACCAAGTGTATTACTACTGTTTAAGTTGCTAATAACGTATTATTCCAAGCTGTATTTGCCTTACACTGTAAGGTACTCTCCATATTTTGCTTATTCCCTTCTGCTAAGCTCTTTGCAAGTTTAGTTGCGTTTAATTTGCTTCAGAAATCAAAGCAACATATTTTCTGGCCATCTGGGGTTTACATAACAAGATGTAAACACAATTTATATACCGTCACCTTATGTAGTTTTGTTGAATGTGTTGGCAAACAGTTTACATATATTTACATATCCAGCAGAACTGACACAGTATAAGCAACATTACCATTCATTTATATCGTTGTGTGTGTCTGGACACCTGGCAAATGTCTATTGAGGGACACATGCACAACTATATTTACCATCTGGTCACTGACTTTGTCTGTCTGACATGTTCTGCACAGGTAGAGTACAGCGGGTTTATCAGAGCTTTGTTGTTGCTGAAAACAGTTGCCTGCTGGGTCTCCGAGTGAGGTTGATGAGAGCAGCGAGAGTATACCAAACGGTAAAGTTGCAGCCATAAAACCAAAAACAATGAACCTAAAGACGATAAACCCCTCCCTAGAGCTGACTTGAGTGTGGTGGTGATACTTCTGTCTGGGTAATCACTTATGGTTTAGCCTATTAGTAATTTAATCCATTGTTTAAATACAAAATAATGACTAGTGCAGCTTAAATAACACTAGTATTAGTAGTTTTTGTTCTGTCTTATAGAATAAACGATTAGTTTAATAATGGAAAAATAATGGTTTAATGTTGCATAATCATTAGTTGCATCTCTAAGCTATTACATGTGTTTTTATCCTGCTGCGTGTGCTGATTCCACAGTTAGATATCACTGATGAGCTCTTATAGACTTCCTAATGAGAGGGACGATTGGAGATACTCATCAGTGATCAATATTTTCTTTGCCTTCACACCTTCCTGCGGATGAATGAGTATCTGTGTATGGGTGATACGGTATGCATGCTGGCGTTTTGTTTGCACACCCCCCTCTCTCCCTCTCACTGCAGTGATGTCTGTGCCTCTCTCTCTCTCTCTCTCTCTCTCTCTCTCTCTCTCTCTCTCTCTCTCTCTCTTTTGCCTGCCCCCTCATTCTCTTTTATCTCCCCATCGTAGATAAAAGCACATCGCCAGGGAATAATTAGTCTCTGCCATCTCAAATCACTATTGCACATCTCAATCTCCCTCATTTTTGCAGCCTGTCTTCCTCTATGTCAGGCATAATATTAACCCACAGTGCTTTGGGAGATGCCCAGGCACTCCAACTCTAAAGGTACCTCAGAGTATATTTTACATTTTATCTCTATTTTGCATCTATTAGCCCTCTGTCTGCCATGCTCCTCTCGTATATAATTTTCTTTCATCACTTAACCTAAGTTTTCCTTTTTCTTCTGGTTCATTGCCTATTCTGTCTTTGCACTAACAGACTTCACATCACAGTGTGACTTTCTGAGCCGTGTCTGTGTTCTGGCTCCGCTTTCTATGCTTCTTCCGTGCGGAGGCTTTCTTCATGTTTGACTAGTGAAAGGGATTTAAGAAGAACAGTGCAATCAGGATGGCAAGGGGCACAATTTCCATCTTGAAAATGCTCGGTAGTAATGTGAGTTGAATCAGACAGATCAATACTGTGTGGCGCTTTATTAAGTCTCCTCTGTCTTCTTCTATTTGTTCTAAATATTTATTCATGATGGCCAGCCTCTGGGTTAGCACTGCGCTCAGAAGTCAGAAACACCAAAGTGCTGTTCATAAATATGCATCAAGTAGGTGCAGGAATGTATGAATATTCATTATTGACTTATTCAGATATGTCATGAACCGCAAACAAATACTGTTTATATGCTTGCAATTTCTCTTGATTTTTCACATTATGTACCTTTTGTGTGTACTGGGTTTCATACCCTTGGATTATTTAGTTTCTTACGTTTCGCATCATACCGTACCTTGAAACAATTTCACTCAATACGCTATTTTGGATGAAGATGATTAGTCATCTGTATCTTTCATAACTTCTCTAAAGTATACAATCTGTCCCAGTTAATTAGGTACACTTTACTAAAACTAATTTAGTCCTGTAAAAAATCCTACCTTTCGTGAAGGTTATAATGTTTAAAGGTTAAAATAGTTTTTGGGAAGTTTGTGGTGCTGTTGAACTGTATTGCATTATATTGAGCGATGTCTTTAATACAGTGCACCACATTTATATCAATGAGAGAAGACTTATTATCACAACAGCAACAAAAACAAGAATTGTGTAGTTGATCACCATTATTTCCAAATGAGAGAATCTAGAATGGGAAACTGAGGATGTTTTTCCATGTTGTGTAGCTCCATGATAAGATACTTTACCTCACCCTATACTAGTAGTGCAAATACTACCTCTGTCATCAAATTATGCGTATTCTTCCAGAAGGCTCAGTAGAGTGAAAGTGAAAAGCTTGTAAATCATATTTGCTCTCTCACTCTATTTTACCTTCATTCCCTATTTTCCTCCTCATTCCTCCTCTTATCAGTCTACCTCCGGTGGAAGAACAAAATATCAGCCCTATAGATCATTTTGACAGTTTAATTTCAATGCCTGATTATCAGTCAATTTGATAATTATATTATCCAACCATCCAATTAATGTGTTCTATATTTACAATAATCATCACGTAAGCTCTCCATTTTCGCATCATTTATCAAGGGTGAGATATTAGAACCACAAGGGACTTTGACAGATTGCGTGTGAGGCTTCTTGATTGAGATACAAAAATCATGTTTGTGTGTGTGTGTCTAGTGCCATGTTCAGTATGTGCATCACCCTGTGGAGAGGTTCTCGCTGGTCTTCCTCAATCCATTCCTTCACACTCAACAGAGCGTGTTCAGGAAACACAGAAAGAGCGAAAGACAGAGCGAAACGGAGTGGAGGTGAACGAATGATGAAAGGATTTCATGCCTCCTCCTCCTCGGCTTTACTCCGCTCCTGTCTGCTCTGTCTAGCTTGGAGGAAAGTGGTGCCCCGTGCCAATGAGTTACTGACACACAAATGCACAGAGCAGGGAGTTTCAGGAGCAATCCTTCTCAACTTGATGCCTCTGCTTCCACTTCCCTGTTAGCCAGACATCTTTGACACTCTCCCAGAGCAAGTCAAGATCACCCAACACAAGCAGCAGTGCTTAGGTAGCTCCAAATGGGAAACGTTCAGAAAGGGTTTTCCATCTGGAGTGTGGCAACTTGGTGTTTACATGCCAGTGATAAGCAAATACAGAAAGGTTTACTTTGACTTTCGGTGAGATCCTAACATCTGACCATCTACAATCTGTTACAGTCTGACGGATGTAAGCGTCAACTGCAGTTGCCTCTTTTTTCTTCCCTTCAAATCATTTTCAGTAGTTTGACAACTCGATGTTTGCTCCTCATCTACCATGCCTACCTTATCAGGATGAAAGATAAGTTCACACAAAAATAAATTAGCTTCTCTCTCTTATCCCTAAAGCTCACACTTTTTTTCCTGACATTCTTTAGTCTGTGTTTTTATCTGCTCATTTCTGCCTCTGGGTTCATGGATGTGTGTGGGATTTAAGAGTGTGTTATTTTTTCGGATGCTTTTGAGGTATTTTCCATTTGCAAGATGTCTCATTAAAAAAAGAAAAGAAAAAAAAACTTCAATTCCAAACTCTGTTCTTTTTTCTTTACAGATGACGTGCCTCCCTACTTCAAGACGGAGCCGGTGCGTAGTCAGCTCCATCTGGAACGCAACAGGCTGGTGCTGACCTGTATGGCTGAGGGAAGCTGGCCACTGGAGTTCAAATGGATCCACAACAGCACAGAGCTGACCCGCTTCTCACTGGAGTACAGGTGAGGACAAACGGAATAACTGTTGAAGAGAGAGAAAAAGTGAGAGAGACGTATTACTAACTGATTGATTGTTACGATTGCGGCAAAAAATTGGTTGGAAAATTTAATTTGGTCGGAAAGCTGCCATATTTGCAGCAGTATATTGTCATACAAAGCCAAAAGACAGTATACATATTTGCTCAAAATGGAGTTATTACCAGTATGACCATGCAGCTAACCTCAGCTAATGCAAAAATGTTCCCACATCTTCCTACAGTAGCTGTTTCCTATAATTATTATAATTCTGTTTTTATAAATTTCACATTAATTCAGTACCACAGCAATTAGGTAATGAACAAAAATTCTCATCAAGAATAAAAGTAAGCTAAATTAGTTTTACTAAAATGTAAGAAGTGTTTAAATCATATTTAAATTATACTACCGTAGTTTATTAGATCAAATGGACAAGAAAGATGAAAGAACACATTTTTCTAAATAGTTTTGCGTTTCATTGAATCTATTCAAAATTATTTTTGACAGCTAGCTCTATATTTCTTTTCAACACCTCCAGTTCTCTAAATCTTTAGATGCTTGCTTTTTCTCTTTCTCTTTTTTTGTTTCTGCCTCTTTCCTTTCCCCTCGTGGCTCCTCTTGACCTCCATCACTCTCTAAAGAGGCAGTGCGCAAGCGAAAGGCAGGAAGGAGCGGGAAAAAACCCATCTATAATTGTAACTTTAAGATCTGTAATGTGGCAAACGTTGCTTTTATCTCAGAGAGAGGGGGTGTGTGTGTGTGTGTGTGTGTGTGTGTGTGTGTGTGTGTGTGTGTGTGTGCTGCAGACAGCAGTGTAAATGAAGCACTATATTAGAGGATTGAGAGAAAGCTTGCTGAAACAAACTGTGTCTTTGTTGAACTGTTGTGTTCACATGTGAGTGTGTATGTGAAAACAACAGAGGTTGAACGTACTGCATCAGCCGTATTGATGGAGCTGCTCCCTTTCTCCTTACAGTCTCTGGAGACAGATAAGACCAGAGTAGGAACAGTGGGGTAGGAAGGGCAGAAGTGACACTCAGATGCTACAACAGTTGATTACTGTACTTGAGAATTACACTGTCTGTTGGCGCCTCAGGGCCCCCTTGACTGTGTTGTTATTGGGTGTATAGTGATATAGTGATAGAATGGGTGATTAAACAGTCAGGCACAAAGCTGCCCACAATTCTGCATGTGTGAGTGATTGTGTGTCTACTATATGATAGCATGATTTGAGACCAGGGGAAATGGATAATTTCTCAAAAGCAGTGGCTGCACTTCTTTTTCACCCCAGGGTGCTCAGGCATGATGATGAGTTAGCTGCTAAAATAGAATGAGAAAGAAGATAATAACATAACATGCTCCCCAACAAGCAGAGGCATGCATAAAGCATCTTATACAACATATATATACAGCCAGTAGTGATAATGCATCATCTGGAGGGTTGCTTTTATTAAGAATTTTGAAACAACAGTCCAAAAATGTGCAATTTGGTCTTTAACCAATGCTCAACTTTAAGGTGCTTTTGTTTTATTTTGGTCATTGCCGTGTTCATGGCGGTCAGGTTGGATCGGCTCGACTGGCGCATGATCTTAACACAAATAAAGAAAACAACAATTTCCCCCCTCCAATCCCTTATACTGAATCAAACCATCTTTTACTGACAGTCCATCGGTTTACAGTTCAGAGTGAGCCATCACTGTGCTAATTACCACCGCAACATCCTGGTTCAATAGGAAATACATCAAGTAATGGAACTAAAGATGCAACATGTTTGTGTGTGACTAACACAAAGTGCTTTCATTCATTTCCTTGTGTATTTCAAAACCTTTTTGCATGTGAAAGAGTATTGTGCGTGTCTGTGTGTGCGTGGGTATGCAGTCCTCCTCATTCCTCAAGTCGACCTTTCTCTGTGCCAGGAGAGTATTTGAGAAGAGCAGACCCCCATATTAATGAGGTTATGGTAGAGGTCCCCAGTGCTGAGTGCTGGTTTAAATATTGACACCATGCGACTTGACCTTGTGTCCTCTGGAAACCGATCGATACTGCAAGGTGTGTGCGTGGGCATTACTATGCAACATGTAGGTGTGTGTGTGAGTGTGTGTGTGAGTGTGTGTGTGTGTGTGTGTGTGTGTGAGTGTGAGTGAGAGAGAGCTGGAAAATGTAAGAGAGTGGCACAGTTTTAGTGATCTGCTTTGAGAAGTGACACACTTGGGAGAAAACAGGCTCAGCATCAACTGCTGTCACATAACAGCAACATCACCTACAATAGTATCCGTTTGCCAACCAGCCACACAAACATGTATTCACAGCATCTGGCCAGCATCCTGCTTACTTTGATCCCAAATAATCATTTTTAAAAGGTTTGTCTCCAAAAAAAAATTCAACTTAATCAAGATTGAAGAATATATCCAATACAATTAAGGATTTTTTAACCCATCAGCCAGTGAATTATCTCGCATACAACAATGTAGTAGCTCAATTGGTCAATACCGATCACATGACCAAACAAAACCTCAGGGCCGTTTTACCTGGCATGCCACCAATCTTTATGCCGCCACTTAACCTAGAAACTTAATTAGGAGAGTTAATTATTAATCAAACCTCAAGAGTAATTTTTGTTTGTCAATTGGTTCTTGGCTGAGTTGGTGGAGTGCGGCCTCTGATCCCTGTAGGGAATAATAAACCTTTATCCAATTTTCATATAGTAATTAGATGGGGAGACTGCAGAAAAAATGAAAAGGAAAAAAACGTCTGTAAGGTTTGAGTAAACACACAATGTAATCACCAGTCACTCACAGAGTAACTGGAGACATGGAGGAGAAGACATGACAGTTCCAGCATCACAAGTTCATTCTTGCTGATTTACTTTTCACCTCTATGTGCTTACTATCCCTTGTTGTTGTCGATTTTTGAGAATTGAAAATTAGTTTTCCCTACAATGGATTCCCAACTAATAGAGGTCTTTCTCGGTCAACTCTGCTTTTCAAAATCACACAGAAAGAAATCATACAAAATGAGATTAACATTTTGACAGCTAGCATAATAGAGTGTCACTTTGATCACTCCAGTAATGACCGGCCTCGGCAAAATATGACAAGGTCTTCTAAAATAGTAGTACATTTTGTATAAAAACATGTTGTTTTTATAGATATACAGATTAATTGCACTCATGTATTGCCTGAAAATCCCCCCTGTCATATTGTCCGCCTCTCTTTACACTCTTGATCTCTTTCATCCTTTCTGTTTGTTCAGCCTGTCTGCCTCAGTTCATTCCACTCGTACGTGAACTACCTACCACCGAGCATCCATCGTTTTTTTTTTTTTTACAGATATAATTTCATGGTGGCTCTGAACAAATTAACACAAGTTCAATACAATATTATTCCATGTCTGGGGGAAAAAATGACAAGCTCAGCTTGCTAACTAGAAGGAGATGAAGGAAAAGCAAGGGGGCAAAGTAGCAGTGGATGACAACATGTTTAATGTGTCTGTGCAAAATGATAATTGACCTTGGACTTCACACCCCCAACAAATATTCTGATGATGTGATACACGTAATTGACTTTCAAACCATTCAATTTAATGTATAAATCTTCCAAACAGGATTATTCAGATTTATTTTCTGATTCTTTTGTGGCTTCAACTCTTAATGGTGTTGTCTGTTTTATAATCTGAGCAAGACTGTAAACCAACTTTAGTTTGAAGCTGATTTGTCATAAACAATCCCCAAAGCGCAGAGCTTCAGAACCAGACAAATTGGAGACACTGCTAATTATTCTTTTTTTTTCTTCTTTTTGCATTCTCCATAGATAACTTAAACACGCAGCGAAAACAGTTTGCTCGTTAGCTGGTTGCAACCAGTTGGAAGTCCCTTGTGAATGTGTTTAGATCAGGAGGAGAGTTAAGGTGCATGTGTGGAAATTTAACAAACAAACAAACAAACAAACAAAGCATCTAATATAAGACCTTGAAATTCAAATTTGCCCTTTCACTCACTTCCATTTTCCATCGTGCATCTTCCTGCAGCTTGGCACCATTCAGCTCGTCTCACAAATCAATGCATTGCTCTTACGGCTGCTGTTGTTGCCCACCGCCACACTCAAAGTCAAGATAAATTCAAATCAATTTTTTTTTTTCTTCGACTGAACATCTTACTATTCAGCCCGTCTTTTTTATTTTTAGAGGGGTGGGGGACTGTGGATTTTCAGGGGTAAATAAGAAGTCGACAGTATATGTCACATAGAGGTAAATCATAGGAAAACAGGGACCCTGAAGATTAGTTTGAGATGCAGCTCAGCACTGTGTGTTAAGTTGTTGTAGTCATAAATCTGAAATACAACTTATTGAATTAATTAAAATAAATTGTGAAAGCGTAGAAGGGCTTAGACCATTATGATGAATGTATTTGATGGTCTTTTCCATGCTCAACTATCCTATAAGTCAGGGGTGGGAAACTTTTTTCCTATCAAGGGCCATTTTATTTTTTACAACATCCTTCGAGGGCCATATTAATTAATATTTATTGTACTCATAACCTTTGCAAAAAATTTAAGACGCAACCCATTCATTTCACCTTTTTTTTATGCTGTGCAAAAAAGCATATTTTTTATCCATGTATCTTTCTGTTTTATCAGAAATCAGAATCCTTTATTAGTCCCACAACGGGGAAATGTATCTTGTCACAGCAAAAGAACATATGAAGTAAAAAGGCAGTACACGATAATTAAAGAGAATAAAAAATAATATAAATACCAAGTGGTTGATAGAAAATAATTATGTTACGCTCTGCAGAGAGCTGCTTGTTGGGCCAAACTCCGCCGAAGAGCATTAACTTTATCCAAACACACTTGTCCTTTCAGCTCGTGCAGTTTGGCATGTCTCGTGGTGTAATGACGCTCGAGATTATTTTTCATCACCGCAAACACGTCCGCTCAAACTAGTTTCACTGGCCTTTTACTTCCATAAAGAAATAATCGTTTATCCATTTCTCCTAGAAAGTGACATTCTGAATCCTGCATTCTGTTTTACACTCGCCACGCTGCGTTCACTGATGTCAACGACAGTCTCGTTTAATATGACCACGTGATGACACGTTCCGCTCGTGTTGTGTTCAAGGACCCTGACCTTGGCCAGGAAAAACAGGCAATCGCCCGTCTATTGCTGTCTAGATTTTTATTTTATTTTTTTCTCGTGGATTGTTTTGCGTGTGTTTATGAATTACCTCGAGGGCCCCATCAAATGGTCTCGCGGGCCATATACGGCCCGGAGGCCGGAGGTTCCCCACCCCTGCTATAAGTGGTTGCAGCCATTTTTGGGTTTATACCGTTTGTTACGCAGATTTGGTGCCAGATTTAACCAGTTGTGCAACTTTAATAGTTGTAAACATAAACATTCTAAATGTTTCCCAGTTTATTTCCTGTGAATGACATTTGTTGACAGGAAGTAGTCATGGAACCAAGTGGTTGCCTAGCAATAACAGACTTTCTAATACAAAAACAAAACAGAAATTGATCATGTATTGTTAAACTGAGTGGTTCGACTCATTTGGTTGATCCATGTCAATCAGAATATCTGATTTAATTTAATTATCCTTGTTCATTTTGTCACCATGTTAGTTCTGGTGAGATCCGTGTTCTCCTTGCCAAGGAGAAAGAGTAGTAGGCTAGTAGTAACATCCAATTACAGGCAGGAAACTTGCCTGCACTAGGGCCCGTACTTGAATCACATCATGTCAGTGAATGGCAGAGCTCGGACAAAGTCAGTCAGGCACCATCTCTCTGGATGACCTTAATGGATTCCCCTCTGTAACTAAAAACATCCATTTTCTATCTCCTTGGCTCTCCTCCACAGCCCCCAGATACAATAGATTTTTTTTGCTTTTACCTTTCTCCCTCTCCCCCCCTTGAAGTTACTCACTCCTTGTTTTCTGTGGCGGAGTGGAGGGAGTGAGTGAGTCTGAAAGTATAAGAGCGAGAGAGTCTCATTGCACTGCGGATTTTTGATCCACATTCAGCATTATGAAACATTCCTGTATAAGCACATGAACCTATAATTACATAAACAACCAGACTGAATATTCAACTGACACAATAAAAGTACTTTTCTCTAATTCCAGGAATACTTGAAGAGGTATCGTTCACCAGCATGTAATATGTGTGTCTAATGTGTCATTATGTTTCCTTTAACTAATAATCTTACTTATAACTGTGTTGATATAGTATGGTATAATTGTTCATAATGTTGTGTCTACAGTTTGATGTGGTGTGATAGAAACATACTGGTGATGTTCCCAAACGTTTAGTGCTGACCTACATTCAAAGTGGGCTGGCAGGGCTGCTGGTGTCTGCAGGCTTCTGATTTAATCAGACCCACACAATATTCAAAAAAGAAATGTGTGGCTGCTGGTATCATAGTGATTGTGCTACACCACATGTCACAGAATGGATGGTGCCATGTGCTGCGATGAAAATCCCAAATTCAACGGAGCTCTGTTGAACACCAGGACTTTAACTGTGTTAACGAGTTGAATGTAGAACTAAAAGATTGGGAACAATGTTTAAAGAGTGTACATGATGAAATGTCGGACTAGGGTTTGCCACAATTTAAAGAACATGGTTGCCTGCAGTATCGCTGATTAAACTGTGTGCTTCGCTCATGGAAAACTCAGCTGAACATAAAATCAAGCGCTTCCTAAACTAACAACCAGCCAACAGCCGGCAGCTTCACTTTTTTTTGGGAAGCCGCCGTGCCACTGCGTGTGCACCCTATTATATCAGCCTGTGAAATGTTGCAAACAGTGGCGGGCCGTGCATTTCACACCTAGGCCTTCAGTGATGTCCTACACAGTCCTACCTGAATTATTCCACCTCTTAATACCATCATTATGACGCCATGGCTCTAGAAACTATACATTTAGACAGAAACGCAGTATAACCAGGCGTTGCATCACCCTAACAACAGAGTTATATTAGTATTTACGAAACATTTAGTTGTAAATAGCAGGAATTCCCAACAGTACAATGTGCAGTGCCTCTCGGAGGCTGTGAGCCGGGGCTACCGCTCGTAGTTAGTGATTTGAAAGTGGCGGACAAACCCTTTTCCCAGCTGTGATAGGTTCACTAGTGTCGGGGTTGGCCGTTCTCTTCTCACAATGTCTATCTTTTCTTGAAAAGTTCAGCCATTGTGGGTTAAAAAAAAACAGCTTGTAGAAATCTACACAAATTAGCTCGTTCAAAGTTTGCTAGCTCTGCATAGCTCTGCCTCTCAATAGTACGTATCCAATCAAAAGACGTGGACGTGCTGACGTTATCGTACGCCTGCTAGCTGGCCCCGGTGTCCCCAACTCGAAATCTGATTGGTCAACGCTACAGTTTTGTCTCTGTTCACTTTAAGCGACAGGCGCCCGCACTGTTGATTCTGAAGGCCTCAGGGCAGATCTCTTGGACCCTGGCAACACATGATGGCTGAAATATGATTGGATAAAAGCTCTAACATGAAGGCCAGACCTCCAAATCTTGATCTGAGGCTGGAAGCAGCGCAACCAAGAGGAAAGCTATGAAATGAAGAGAATAGACTATGGGGAATAATTTAATACATATTTGTGGAAAACATATATAAAAATTAAATGTATATTCTAATGATGTTTAGGCCAGCAGAGAAGGCCTTGCTGGCCCTGACGGCCCACCACTGGTTGCAAATGCAGTTCAGAGTAGAAAAGTAATATACTGTATATCACTCGTCTGCTCTCTGTTGTATTCTGCCTGGGGGATTTAACTTTGCGGGTCAGAGACAGAAGCCTCTTGCCGGTGCTGGCTGGCCCTCACCGCGGCCACATATCCTCTATGTGCACCGTGACCGGCTATAGTAGGTTGGCTTGGAAAGGCCCGGGATGAAGCTTGCTCGTGGCTCGTTTCACTTTCCATCATCATTCACTTATTAACTATGACATTTTTTTTTTGTATACTACAAACTTTAGGGTGAATTATCCTGTATTTTGTTCTTGTATTTTTTCACGATATATATCGCACAAATAATTTTTTCCTAATTTGTACATTAGCAGGAATGTCCCACAACATAGACGTGAAGCAGTGCTCTATTTATTTCAATGTGTCTGTGCAGCAAAAATATGTGCATAATCGTGATAAATAATCTCAACCATGATCAAAATAATGATGATAATTTTGGCCATAATCGTGCAGCCCAATGTCTGATGTTACACCTGTTTGTAATCGATGTAAGTCTGTGATCAGGAATTCAACACGTACTTTCTGGTCATGCAGTAAACTTTCCACATCTTTCGTTCCTTTTCTGAGGCTTTTGGGAACCTGATCCGCTCATCGCCATCCTTGGAGCTACAAGCTCCTTATCTTTCATCAATATGTTTGAAAAAAATGGGATTTTGTTTGGAAGGGTCTGATTGACAGAAATGACGAAACATTACATTACTGAATTTTTTCCAGGGTAACAACTAATGTGTTGTGTCAGTATAAAGACCCTTGCTGTGTATATACACTTTTTTTTTACAATGTATATACACTTTTAAAAAAACCTGCTTTGTATTTGATTTAATCATGGCTGTAGTTATTACTATCACCCAATATCTGCTCAACCTATATAAATGTTATTCCCAATGAAACCCTAATGCATCAGTGTTAAATCTTGACACAACACAAGCAGCCGTACTTTGCCTAAACAAAATACTGACTAATATTAGCAAGGTTAGGAAAGACTTCCTGCTTTAGATCAGGAAATATCTGATCAAATAATAAACAAGACTAACAATACATCATACGATGAAAACTTTTGACATTTGACACATACCGGTCTGTGCTCGAGACATTTTGGTTCGATGCCCAGCTACAAACTGCACCACACACTACCGCAGCCTTCATCCAGGGAGATGCATGGACTTTTACTCATCACATATTCGTTTTACAGCAGTCATGTGTGCATATGCTCCAATCAACTGGTACAATGTCACAGGCAACACCAAACCAATGTTGGCCAGCAGAGACACTGCTTTAAGGATTGTATATAACATCGTCTGTGCAGCTCAGGGGAAATGCGCTTTTATAGGGATAAAAGGCTGGCACATTCTACAGGGAACTAAATGACAAAGCAGACACATGAATCTAAAAAAGGAGTGATGAAATACAGTTGACAATAGTTTGTGTAAATTGCCTTTGTCAGACAGTTGTCAACCTGTTTTATCCTTAGAAAAGATAGAACATTAGGTTGTCCCTCTGGGCCTGTAGACAAATTACCCACTATTGATTTCCCGTAGCTTAAGCCAGAAGTCCCTATTACCTGTCATGTGTTGTATGTGATGGGATCTTGTTCTCGCTTAAGAAGAACAACATCAGAACGTAGACGCTCATCCTACAGAATTTAGAAGATTATCTCTATACATAATTCAAGGACATCTCCTTAAACATGTATAGCACATTATTGATTTGCTGCCACCTGCTTTTAGAGACATCGCCTATAGCTCAGTGAAAGACTGGAAATGTGTATGTTCAGTTGCGTTTCAATGAATTTGTCACACAGCAGCATTTTACTTGACTCATTTCTCTGATGAATATTTTAGTTTGCACAGCACAAGTATATAATCATCCATCGGAATGGCAGACATCAATCCATCATGATCCCTAAAAGAAATATTGCAATTAGGCTGTCAAAGGCAATCATTTGCCACCGCAATTGCTTTTGTTTATATGGTACTGAATGTACAAGCTGTTGAATCCTCACAAGTATTCCACAATTCCGTAAGTGAACTCATTGCCGAAAGTAAAGTGACATCAAAGTGTTGCAAGAGGGCGATGACCTTATCATAAACTTCAAACAATACGATGAGAGTAAAAAACATCATTACAAGTGAGCCGTGACGCACTGTGCTGTGGGTTTGCTTTTATTATGTGTAAAATAATTGTTGCATGACGCGGAGTATTGCAAAAGACACCCTTTTAGATCAGGTTTCAAATGATTTGCCGTGTTTAGCAGAGAAATTACATAAACCCTAATGACATTTATAAAATGATAGCAAAAGCATTGACGCTCGGGACAAAAGATGTGTGTCATTACCGACTCATCCCAGATTTATGATGCTAATGATGTAGGCTATAATTACAATATCCTCATGCTGTGTGCATGAGGGTTGATAATCTTACTGTATAACTAGCAATTTCAGTAAAATATTATTGGAGCTAACCTTGGTCAAAGGTATGATGTTATTATGAGAACGCTCACTATAAAGTGCACTGCAGCCATCTACAATCAAGAATTATAGTTTTGTCAATCATCGGCTACCAGGCCATCATCTTTTAATCCTATCTTTCCGTCTTTTCATCTTCCATCTTTTCCACACTGCCTTCCTCCTCCTCCTCCTCCTCCTCCTCCAACCCACTTCATACCCAGTCCTCCCTCTTTCCCATTGTCCCTCTATCCGTCTACTTTCCACTCCTCCATCTAATCATTTCTCCTGAGTGGGGCTAATTAAAGGGGACCTGACGGAGTGCGCTGACCACAGGAACATCAATCAATCTCTGTCCAACGCAGCGAGCCCCCGCTGACTCCCCCAACCTGCCGTCAACACGCACAGCTCCGCAAAGGTTAATTGTATTCATTATGTAAGGGACAGAGCGAAAGAGGGAGACGGAGCGAGAGAGAATACTGTCTAAAGTCACCCTGAGGGTTCTGGCTCTGGGGTGAATTCTCGGTAGGCCTTGGCGAGGTTAAATTTGGAGCAGCGACACCACCTGTCAGCTATCTCTCGCTTAATGTCTGCTGCCTCTCCTCCCAAACTCTGAGGTGACTAACATTTTTACTTTTTTGCCACTCTCTTGCGCACTCTTCCATCATCTATTCACCTCACATTCCTTCCATCTATGCATAACACATATACGTAGTTGTATTAATTTAGTTGATGGAACATAAGAAAGGAGTCACACATCGTTAGTAGAGCCTCCTGATTAGTTGATTAAGCCTTAACAGACTTTGGGCAAAAACTCATTTAGTCCTTCGGGTCCCACTGCTGCTAATGAGATTGGATATCACTTCATTTTTTGTTATAGATATTAACAGCCTTCGAAGACACCCAACCATTTGTTATTCCAGCACTACTTCCACTTGATAGCAGCCACTTCCAAACCCTAAAGGCAGCTTTGTAGATATGTTCAAGCTGTCAAAACAACACAGGACAAAGTTTACTTTGTACTGACGTGAATAATATAGCAAGATTTGCCAATTTCGCTTCACTGTATTCACTGAGCGTTATATCATGTTAATGTCGGAAAGATTTCGGTTCGGGAAAGGAGATTGTCTTGTTTTGTGTTTCCCTAAACAATTAGTAGTGAGTGACATATCAATTTTCTGTCGACACCAAAGCTGTGGTTGCTAGGAGTCGTTAACATTTTTCACAACAAATATAAGAAATATGCATATTGAAGAGTCGAACGAAGTTAAAGAATGAACAGACCTTGAGTTTCCCAAAGAAACGCTTCCATACTGCAGAATCCAACCGGATGTTGTCGGAATCCTCGTATTTTTGACATAGTGCATTTGACCTACTATATATTACTAAATCGTCTTCTGGCATATAAAATACTATTATTTTGACGGTCTTTTGGAGGAATGGTGTCCAGTTCAGAGACTCCAGCACAGCACAGTTGTTGCGATGGCTCCTAATTGGATGTTGTTTTTCTTTTAATGTGTTACCCATCCGAATATTGATATTAACTGACTTTACTCTGAAAAACGCTGAAGGCATATAGACGCCTGGCTGCTTTTTTTATTAGGTTTTATTCAGTAAACGTATGTGTTTGGTTATCCAATTTTACACAGCCTCTTAGAAAGTAGAATTTCATTTGGCTTATTTTCTCATAAGCCTTTTGCAGTCTATGAAAAGCTGTGTCTGAATCATTTTAGAATCTGTTCGTGTGTATTTAGTCTGAATACTGTCACCAAATGTTAGTACTACTTGTATTATGGCTCCTATTATGTGACTCCTTAACGTTAGCTTTGTTTTTGTGAAAGCATCCAAAGTTTCCTGTAAACAACTTGTTGAAAGCACTTCTGAACTTTTGAATTGCTCTCTTTTACTTTTATTTCATTCACTTAAGTTCTTCCCAAACATGCAAAAAACCCTCTTTAAACAAAAGGTTAAATCACAAAAACACATTTCATACACGGTGCATGTGGTTTCTATAGAAACTGGTACATCACTAAAGGTTGCACTCCAACATCCTGTCTGGCAGCTCGCTAAACACTCTTGAGCACATAGCATGCATGAATGTGACAGCAAAGATGGCAAGCACACTCCTAGTTATAAGTATTTAACCTCCCACATGAAGTATTATTTATTTTGACTAGAATGCGTTGTTCTGGACGCATATTAAACATGGACAACTTGCTGTAGGCTAATTCACAACTTCTACAAGTGCTGCCATGTAACATGGCATTAGAGACTTTAACATTTGGCCGCTCCATGCATCTCACACTGCCATTTATTAGTTGTTGGACGGCTTTTAAAAAGATGATGCCTGGCGTTCTGAGCAGTCTGGATGCCTGATCTCTGAAATGATTTACTCGAATGACTGAAAATAGACCAATCCATTCTATATCCCAGTGCTGCTGAGGTTATCTCTCACAGATATACCCTGGTGTGTTGCAGATATCGAAAAGACACATGCACGCAGTCAAACAAACATTGATCACTGATGAGTATCTAGAGTAGTCTCTTACCCGAAGCCAATAGACTGGTTGTTAGTTCAAAAGTGGGGCTGTCTAACAGCTGTTACACACACTCACACTCACACTCACACTCACACTCACACTCACAGGACCATTCGGGGTGTTTTGAATGGCCACTTAAAATCATCATAGCCTCTTCCTGGCTGCATCACATTCTCCCATCTCTCCCCATGAGTTCTGTGTGTCTTTGTACTCTCAATGCCATGAATCTTACAAATAGGGATTGAACACTTTTTGAAAGTCTCCTCCTTGAAAGCATCCATGTTGTTGCACCCTGTTGTGCGCAGGAAAAGTTACGGTAGTCAAGTTGGTGTGATTGTCAGCTTGTCGCTTTGAGATCACATGAATTGTAATTTAGTATACTTATTTAACTTAAATACTTTTTTTTAATTGTATTTATGTGTAAATAAATGTGTAATAACTGGCTCAGTGTACCATAAGCTTTATTTTTTCTTTGATTTACAGTAAATAGGTTTTAATTATAGTGTTATTGGAGCGTTAAATGAAAGAGGGCCCGCATTTTTAACATCATCACCTGCCACTTGTTGTTCTGGCATCAGCTGTATCACGGCATGTGGCTCAAGATATGCATTACTTCAGTAGTTAGTCTCCACAAAACAGCAGCTTTATAAAGTATATGTTATGCTGCCTCCACATGGCAGGGAGGCAGTATTGCCACCACAGCTGGACACTGAAGTCAAGGTCAGAAGGAGAGTGTCAACTGCTGGAGACATAAAGCTTCAACCTTTGTCCCAGGGGATGTTGTGCGTGTGTGTGTTTGTGTAAATGAAATTTTAATGCAAGTGTATGTTGTCTGTGCCTGTCTACGCAAGTGTGTGTGTGTCCTGGGGGAGAGCTTTGCTGTGGTAGCTGGGTTAGCCTCTCGAGCATCATTATCATTGGAATAAACAATAGCTAAGCTCCGATGTCCTCTGTGCCCTTGTTCCTTTTATTAGATGGTCTTACGTTTATGTGTGTGTGTGTACTCAGATTCATGAGCGCCTTTTCAGCATGTTTCGCGCTTACAAATGTGCAAATACCCGTGTTTGTGCACTTACATAAGTACCCTTTTGATTTCTACTTTTTGTCTTAATTAGTTTACCAGTTGATTGCAATTCAAGAGAATCCTCATCCGTGTCTTGTGTGTGTCTGTGCTTATTAAAGGTACCTAATCCCTTCGTTGGACCGCTCCCATGCTGGCTTCTACCGCTGCATCGTGAGGAATCGTGTGGGAGCCCTTCTGCAGAGGCGCACAGAAGTACAGGTGGCCTGTAAGTATCCACACAGGATGGAGGTGAAACACAGATGAATGGACCTAATGGATGAATAAAAGGATGGATGACAGATTTATATAGAGAGAGGGAGTGTGTGTGTGTGCGTGTGCGTGTGTGTGTGTGTGTGTGTCAGACTGCCTGCCTGCAGAGTACACAGTATGTCCACACTGTTTGGCTGCCTTTGTATCAAGGACTGACTAGGGAGGGACAGATGCGGGTGGGGTGAAAGATCTACCTGCATATCACTCAGAGTGTTATCAACCCGGACAGCTGTTCCACTCAGCATTCTCATTAGATTGATATTGTTGCCGTGGTTGTTTTTAACTTTGCATCATTTCAATATGACCGCCGTTTTTTTCATTCTCTCTCTTTAGTCAACAACATCTGTCGTTTCTTGGTGAAAATGGACCCGGATGCACTGTGTTTCTGTAAATATACAGCGCCACTTTCCGGCCGCTCGGCTCCCTCGTCTTGTTAACGAGCTATTACAAACGCACCGCAGAGGTGTCTGGAGTGTTTTTACGTCGAATCCAACCCCCCAACCCCCCAACCCCCCACCCCCGTAGGAGCAACCGTCCTACGCCCATTATCCTGCCTTCCCAGGGTATGCCAGGTTCATTGGCTTCCCCTTGTTCCGGCGACATTTGAGTGGATGTGACACACTGCTGTACCTGACTGAACAATGTAGCCAACCAGGCGTGCGAGAGAAAGAGATGGGAGGGAGACAGCAAGGGCCTAACAGTCCCACAGGTCCACTTTTTAGTATTGGGCAAACAGGCTGCTGCTGTAGCCAGCTGCTTCCTTCTGCATCTCTTCTCTCCTCCAGCACTATTTGTTGCTTCTATCACTTTTTCTTTTTCTTGTGGCTTTCCTCCCTCTCTTTAGACTTTGTCTGTTTTCTGGCCACCACCACTTTCTATTTATTTCTTGGCTTCCACCCCACTGTTGTTCTCTTTCTCTTTATCCACACCTCTTTCCATTTCCATAATTCTTTTCTTCCCCCTCATCACTTGCTCATGGAGGGATACGGACGGTGAGGCAGCGTAAAAAGGAGAATTAAGACCTGCCGAAGAAATGGATGAGATAGGCAGGGGAGGGAGAGCGGGAAAAAAGGATAGAATGGGAGAGATTGGGAGATTTCTTCTGCAAGCTATTCCATTGAGGCAGCACAATTAGGATTGCATAGACACACCTCAGAGAAAGGGAAACATGCAGAGGCATTAGAGTTTAGGGAAAGGGAGGAGGACATCACATCGCCGAAACTGCAGATCAAAGTCAGGGGATTTGCACACTTCCTAGATTTTCATTTAAACTCAGCACCACAGCTCCACGGCAAATCCAGATTACCTTTTTTATTCTCTTTGAAAGAGAGAGAGAGAGAGGGGGGGGGGGGGATAAGATTGCCATCAATGCACAACTATTCCAACATCCCCAGTTCAAAGCCCCATACCTTGATCCCCACATTTTTCAACAATATTATTATTTCTAAACTGTGTTAGAACTTAATTGAGTGTTTGATGTTCTGTTAAAATGATTTCAGCAGCGTTTTCTTTGTTGTTTCCCTTGAATTGAATAGCCAAATATATAATCTTTTGTCACAAAACCAAAGTTTGCACTTTCTCTTTCCGACAGCTACGGAGGAAGAAAAGACAAAGTCTGCTTGTTGCTGTTGTCCTTTTTAAAGGTTCACAGTCACCATCAGCCAATGTGGTTGCATGAAGAAATTTCACAGCTGAGATCGAAACTAGAGTTGAAGCTACGGCTGATGGATGTGAAATCCATCAGAAATTCCTAACCCTCCCATGGATCTCACTTACAAATAGGCAGAGCATGGAGCAGGAATATTAGCGCAGTATTTTTCAGCTTTTAAGATATAATGAGGGAGGGGGAGGAATAGAACCACTGTAACAAATGAAATGTATTAGGAGATAATAGAATAGCGGCAGCGCCGGTCATCTACTATGTTGAGTAATGCACACATTTAGAGTGTGATTAAGATTGATTGCCCTTGATGCATCCACACAGGAGGATACGGAATATGAATATGAGTCAATTTAGCGTCCCCTCTGTGTCCCTCCGTGAGTCATTACATCTTGGTTCCTTCTAGCCTTTCTTGACGTACTGTGGAAACCATGGCAACAACACTGTGCTGTCCATCAAAGTGGCGCACTGTAACATTTCACAATGGAAAGCAGGTGGCAAAAGCTCTATGGGCACCTAAAGTCAGATTAAAGAAAGAAAGGGAGATGGTGCCTGTAATTTAACGTACCCTTTTCCTTCCTAACTCTCTCCTGTGTTTTGTCCTTGTGTTTGTTTTCCTGTAGTTATGGGCAGTTTTGAGGAGGGTGAACGTGTCCAGTCAGTCTCTCAGGGAGAGGGAGCCGTTGTCCCGGCGCCGCGTATTCGCAGCTTCCCCCAGCCTCAAGTCACCTGGTTCAGAGATGGTCGTAAGATTCCACCCAGCAGTCGCATGTAAGTCCTTTTCTTTTCAAAACAATGTTTAAACTTGTTTTCTTGCTCCCGTGGAGTCTTTTTTGTGCTTTACTTTGATATTGTGTTTGATCCTGTGACTACTTCTTTGTGCCTTGTTTTTGTTCCTGGAGGTCTTTGATTGCTTTAGTTTGAAAGCGTCTGTTCCTACCTGTCTTTTGTCATTCATCTTGCTACATTTTGTGCTCAAGGAGAGCTTGAGAGGTTTTTACTGCAAAACGAGGCCCAAAACCAAAGCAGTTTCGGCACTATGTGAAATGGA